>NC_084986.1:15042483-15252483 GCF_963691925.1 Scomber scombrus
TCAGCTAAAAGATTTCTGAGTCATGTTTTAATATTCTCATCCCCTGTCTCCTGTCTCTATGATGCAGACATGCAGTTTGTATTTTCTACCTGGTCCTGCGGGCACTGGACACAGTGGAGGATGACATGAGCATCCCTCTGGACAAGAAGGTACCCATGCTGAATGATTTCCACACCTACCTCTACCAGGATGAGTGGAGTTTCAGTGAGAGCCAGGAGAAAGACCGGCAGGTTCTGGAGGATTTCCCCACGGTCAGTAGCTAGGCAGTAATACACAGTGAAATATTACGTACATTTTTAGTTTAAAGTAGTTTCCTAATTTCTATGATGGAATGGGACTGAAAAGTCTTTATAAAAAACAGTTCACAAAGAAGAATAAAAACCTTTATCTCTCAGATAAAAGTTTGTGATAAGTGAGTAAATATAATCGGCATGTGTCTTTGTAATTCAGATATCACTGGAATTCAGAAACCTTGCTCTTGAGTACAGAGATGTCATCTCAGATATCTGCCACCGTATGGGAGTAGGAATGGCCGAATTCCTGGAGAAGAAAGTAGGATCCATGAAGGAGTGGGACCAGGTGAATATTAGCTTAGCTTTTTGTTACCGTTATGTTAGAAGAGTATAACAAATGAGTGATATAAATTACACAAACACACACAAAGAGGTTTATGCAGCCTGTGCTGGCTGTAGCTTTAGACATAAATAAGTAAACTGGCCAATTAGAGCAGAGATCCAACACAAGATATGTTAAGTGGTAACAGAATACTATTGTTTTGTCTTGTAAGTCTTTGACTTTGTGGAAAACGGTCTGAAATCTAAAGAGAATAGGTATGTAAAGTGAGTTTGAAAGTAAGCAATCATTTGCCCATCTGCACTGTCACAGATATGATAATTTCAGCCTCATTCTGTTAAAATAATTTCATTTTAATCTTACTGGTAGCTCAACTTACTTTGCACAGCAGAATGTGTGGCTTCATTTAAGCCCAACACACAGACACACATTTAATACTGTAAAACTGTACACTAACTGTAAGCTTTTCGAAGTATTTTTATTGCTTCCTCATGTCATGAAAGCTCATGCTATGTTGTTTTTATTTTCCTCTGTGCAGTATTGCCACTATGTGGCAGGGCTGGTCGGCATCGGACTGTCTCGCCTCTTCTCCGCGTCTCAGCTCGAGGACCCTGAGGTGGGGCGTGACACCGAGCTGGCCAACTCCATGGGACTGTTCCTCCAGAAGACCAACATTATCCGAGACTATCTGGAGGACACACAAGAGGGGCGTGCTTTCTGGCCACAAGAGGTAGGAACGTGCTCTGGTGTGAGTGAGTTTGTTTTTTCTTCATGTCTGACCTGAGCCCACAGGTATGTAGTACGATAGTGAAAGAAAATACACATGAATGATGTGATGTATGTTAAGAAAAAGAAAATTTCCAACATGTTCTTTTTTTTAAGTAAATTGAGTTTTTGCTTTGCATTGTTTGCTATTTTATGAGTTTATCCACATTTTGTCCACATGCAATGTTTTGTGTGTAAATGTCTCTTCTCGCTCCCTGTGCAGGCGTGGAGCCAGTTCGCAGGTCGCCTGGAGGACTTGGCTCAGCCAGAGAAGTTGGAGTCGGCTCTGTCCTGCCTCAACCTGCTGGTCACTGATGCTCTGCGCCACGTCCCAGATGTCATCACCTACCTGTCCCGCCTGCGGAACCAGAGCGTCTTCAATTTCTGTGCCATTCCACAGGTATAGATGCAGGTTTATGCTTTGTCTGTTATCTTTAGGTTAGTTTTTCTGAGTTGAAAAATTCTGCTCCAAGACAAGCTTTAATTTAATATAAATCAATCTGTTTAATTTTTAGATTAGTAATTTTATCTTTTTATAAAATATCTGAAATGGGAAAAAATTATAACTATAATTTCCAAGAGGCGATGGCGAATCTCCAAATAGTTTGTTTTGTCAGACTAACAGTTGAAAATATTCACTTTACAGTGACTTAAAGCAGATAGACTTTATACGTTGGCAGATATAACCAGCAAGTGTACTCAACAACTAACTGGTTATCAATCATTAATTTATTTCATTTCCTGCCACTTAATCATGATATTTCTCTGCTGACCAGGTGATGGCAATAGCGACACTATCTTTGTGCTACAACAACCCATTGGTGTTCCAGCGAGTAGTAAAAATCCGAAAGGGACAAGCTGTCACACTCATGATGGAGGCCACCAACATGAGAGCTGTGCAGACCATCATCACCCAGTACAGCCAGGAGGTGAGTGTGTGCTGTCTCGCTGAAATCATATTGGTGCCCTTCAGCACAATCAACCTTGTTTTTCTCTCCCCTGCAGATTCTACAGAAGGTCTCCCTCACTGACCCGTCACGGGACAAGACCCTGCACATCCTGGCGCTAATCCGAGAGAAGTCCGCCCTGTCACAGTCGAGCCTCCCCTCCAGGACCCACCACCTTTCACCCATGTACCTATCTGCTGCCATGCTGCTCGCCGCTCTCAGTTGGCAGTACCTCAGCACCACTGCAGCACAGGCGCAGGGTACCAACGACATGCAGGGACAGTGAATCACTCTTCACTTCTCCTGGGGCCCACAGACTTAGAAAGCCCCATGGCTTCTCTGGATGTCCGGTTGCCCTCTGACAGGAGGAATCTGAAGCACTTCTTCCCACCTTCACCCTCTTTATTATGGCTGTCTCAGGACCATGGACATATTAACTCTAGACTATGGAGGGTCACTTGTAGCAGGCTGGTCACATGATAGTTTGTTTGACAGTGATTTGTCGTAGTCCATCCTACAACTGGATACATTATTTACACACAGTTTTGTGTGGTTATATTCACCAGCATAAATGACACATTGAAACAATTCAGGGCGTTTTGTTGTTGTTGTTGTTTATGTTCAAAAAGTTTTCCTTACTTTTTTTGATTGATTTGTTTGAAACATTTTGTCCCTTTTTGTTTGAATTGAGTGAAATTATTCAGTATATTTGAATATTTCAGGGCAGAAATTAATAGTTAAATTTTCTCAGTTAAGTGGTCTCAAATGTTGAAATGCAAAAAAAACACAAAACTGCCCATTTTATGATTTTTTGGGGAACACAGTCACGAAACTTCACTAAGCTTTTGCTTATCATTTTGTCTCTCATCTTAGTTTTCATATTTTTTCATGTCATGTCAAAGTTAGCTAAATATTCCATTTCTCATGTTTCTATAGGACAAACACTTTAATAAAAGAACTGTTACAGTAGTGCACTTCAAGCATTTGCACTGTATATTAGCATACATAGTGTGGACATCATCCACTCATTTTTGTTCTTTGTGTCAACCCTTTTCTGTCTTCTGTCTGCTTCTGTTTCAACTCTTTGTACTTTGAAAAAGTGGAAAGAGGAAAAGGACGGTGAAATTCCAAGGTAGTTTTATTTGACATGGACTGGTTAAATTAATACGGGAGAACAAATATGTTGAACAAATGTAATTTCTGACACATTTGATGTCAGAGAAATGCATATTGAGACTGCTAGCAAAGTGTCCTTAACACAGCTTTGGTGAGTAGAAAGGCTAGCACAGAGTAACCTTGAACAGAACCAAAGGAGAGCTACAAACATTGCTATGTAATGTGAAATGTTGATTTGTACATATTTGAACTAAGGAAATAAACTATCTGAAAGTTGATTGTGCAGCCATGTTTTGGTTTACAGTCTGTTACTTTAAATGGAATTAAACTTGGATCATGGTGGAGGATTTTATTGATTCCAGACAATAAATGTATCCTCCTTCCTTCCGTCTGTTTTACAGAACAGGTTCAATGTTCATATAATGTGCTGTGCTTTGTTTTTTTAGTTGGTTATATTTGTGGATATGAACAAAGTCATACATAAAACAAATCATGAAGGGGAATGATTCATAAAGTAACAGGTAAAAATCCATATTTGTCAGTTATTGCTGCTATATAAGATGTTGCCAGGTCATACTTTACTTTTAAAAGCACCTGCCAACCTTTGAAAGACAATTTGTCACATGAGATAAAAACTGACGATGCATTTGTCAAACAGACATGTGACTAGATCACTTGTGGCTCATAAAAAGGACAGAAAGAAGCGAAAAGACTGATGCTTTGCATAGTGTGAGATACAGTACGGATGTCAAGTGAAGCAACAGAAGCACAGGTAAACAAGAATAAGTAATAATGTTTTACTTTATGTTCATTTGCTAACAATTTAAGGTCTTTACAGGCACTTTGTTTCAGTAAGATCTTTCTCTTTTGTTTTTCATTTATGATATGATTCAATTTTATAGTCTTGATGTCAGTAACTGTTATTAAACCCACAAATGTGAACTTCAGCTGAAGTTCTGATTTTATTCCTGATGGTTTTATAAATAACTAGTAATAGGGTACATCTCTTACTTTTTGGGATCCTCCTTGACTAAAAAATGTGGCTGTAGTTTAGACTACTTCAACTGTTATCACAAATACCAATAAGCTATATAATATTCCAAAAGTCAGTGTTGGAAGATGTTGCACTTTATAGCACAACATTTCTGAAGTAAAAACACAAATACATACAGTAAATAAGTAACATTACCTGCTGAATATATTGCAACCTGTAATTGTTTTGTGCTTGTGTATCAAGCATAAGCAGGTCTGTCTTTAAATTATGTAATTTGAATTAATTTCATGTGAAAGTATTTGTGAGCCCACTGTTTTTATTTTAAACTATATTTGCTTAATTTGGGTATTGTTAGAACAATGAGGAAATACTAGCTAAAATCATTTCAAAATGTTGAGAAGAGACTAGGTGATCACTCTATAGGTGGCTTACTGACTGCAGTCTGTTTTGCAGGATGTATAGACTTACCCTCCTCTGTGCAATTGTGACGGTCTCCATTGCCTCGGCTCAGCCCCACCTCCATCTTCTCTCCTCAGAGATGGTCAACTTTATAAATAAGGCCAACACCACCTGGAAGGTGTGACAATCTTTTCGTTTTCATGGGGTTAACTACATGTCTGCTTTCCCAATCTCTGATCTTACTCTATTGTATGTGATCTCTCCCTACTTTTGCAGGCTGGGCAGAACTTCCATAATGTTGATATGAGCTATGTGAAAGGACTGTGTGGCACAATACTGAATGGACCCAAGCTGCCAGAGGTGTAAGTTTAAACCACAGTGCTTTACACACCATTTTATGAGGTGTTTATTTATTTATGTTTTTATGTGCCATCTCTCACACACCCAATCAGGTGACAATCAGCAGCTTTTTCTTATCTGCAGTGCTCAGTGACTGTTTTCTCTTTTTCAGGCTTCACAACATTGAAGGCATAAACCTGCCAGACAGCTTCGACTCGCGCAAGCAGTGGCCCAACTGTCCCACAATCCAGCAGATCAGAGACCAGGGTTCCTGTGGGTCCTGCTGGGTAAGAGACACAATACTCATCAGAGTAGATTTTTTTGAGTTTAGGGGAACACAAAGATAAATTAGGTGGATTTTAGAATCACCATATGTTTCCTCTTTGACTTCCTGCAGGCCTTTGGGGCAGCTGAGGCAATATCTGACAGATTATGCATCCACAGCAGTAGCAAGGTCTCTTTGGAAATCTCAGCTGAAGATCTACTGACCTGTTGTGATGAATGTGGCATGGGGTGAGTGTCAGTGTTACATAGTCAGTTTCAAAGTGTGTGTGTTAATGTTAATGAACTTGTCCTGAGAAAAAAGAGGGCATTCAATAGGGCAGGGAGAGTAATAAATAACACTTGTGAAATATTTATGTGCATGTGGTTGCAGCTGTTCTGGTGGTTTTCCCTCTGCTGCTTGGGAATTCTGGGTAAAGAAAGGGCTTGTGACTGGAGGCCTGTATAACTCCAAAGTAGGTAAGTTAATCACAAACGTGAGTTAGATTAAGTCCATGTTGTTTTTCGGAGAATAGAGTCATTCATGGGGATTGTGTGTGCAGGTTGCAGGCCCTACACCATTGCTCCCTGTGAGCATCATGTGAACGGGACTCGTCCTCCATGTCAAGGTGAACAGGACACTCCTAAGTGTGTGCAGCTCTGCATTGATGGATACTCACCATCCTACCAGAAGGACAAACACTTAGGTAAATAGAGTGTGTCGAAGCTTTTGTATCATGTCTTGTCTTTTTTCTGTAATTGTTTTCTTTCTCCCTGTCTTCAGGCAGACGCTCGTACGCTGTCCCATCCCAGCAGGAACAAATCATGACAGAGTTGTACAAGAATGGGCCTGTGGAGGCAGCTTTCTCTGTCTATTCAGATTTCCTGCTGTATAAGACCGGTGAGGCTCATATAGTTCATACTGAATGTACACAAACTTTAGTTTCACACCTTAGTTTCTACAAATACAGTACTGAAGAGCTAAATTCAGCATTTCACAAGAAAAAAGAAATAAGAGAGCAGTACGAAAAGTCAATTTTCTTAGCCATGCAAATGGTTAGTCAGACTACTTTAGTCAGTCACCACTTTTGTCCATTAATTGCCATGAAATTTTGTATACACATGCCCCCTTCAGGATGAATTGTAATCAGTTTGGTGACCTCCTGACATGTCCTCTAGCACCATCGTCAGGTCAAAATGTAAACTTAAAAAACCTGAAAATGTAATAAAATGCAATATAAATATCCAGTGCAACAGACAAATACCTGCAAAACCAAGGGCAGACCTATCAGCCCCATCTGTACATTGTGTTTAGTGCTACTTAGTAAATGTTAGCATGCTAACATGCTAAATTAAGATGTTGATATCTTTGATATCAGCATGTATAAATATAATCTCACAGTCAGTCAATTCTGTTTGTACAGCCCAGTATCACAAATCACAAAATTTTACCTCAAAGGTCTTTACAATCTGTGCAGCAATACAATATACTCTATTCCTAGACCCTCGATTCGGATAAAGACCAGAAACCACAGTAAGACACACAATATATTGTTGTGTGTACACAAATTACAGAAATACTGAATAGAAAAATAGGATGACAAAGTTATCGATAGATAAGTAACATGTTAAGAATCTGATCATGAGGATGTTAAGCATCTTCCAGGTGCCACCAACCAGATACAGACCCTTAATTAAGGGACCTCCATCAGCTTTGAGACCTGGAAAGAGGACATATACTCATACAGACGGGGGAAAACTCAGGGCTGCTATATGCCTTTAAACCCTTGTTGTTTTCTTTCTTCAATTGTCTTGTCTTGTGAGTTCTCAGATTTCTCAAATCTTAGATGCTGGAGCTACTTGAATGCACCACCAATCTAACAGCTCAGTTTTGAAAATCTTTGGTCAACAGGTTAAAAATGGAAACAAAACCAACAACAACACTATTATCCATGAAAGTTTTGAGCTGTGTATTTAATGTTGCTACAGGTGTGTACCAGCATGTGACAGGGGAAATGCTGGGCGGTCATGCCATCAAAATCCTGGGCTGGGGGGAGGAGAATGGGACACCTTACTGGCTGGCTGCAAACTCCTGGAACAGTGACTGGGGAGACAAAGGTACCACATTAACAGAGATTAACAGTGGACTTCATGTTTCTAGATCAACAGTGAGAATGACATGTTGAAGAAGAGTTTCTCTCAAATCATGTTCTCCTGTGTTCCCATTTAAGGTTTCTTCAAGATCAAGCGTGGAAACGATGAATGTGGTATTGAGTCAGAGATGGTAGCAGGAATCCCACTCAACTAGATGAAATGAGTCCTGGCCGCAGACGACTGTCAAATCAATCAAGATACATTCAAATGAAGACCGCATTCTGTGACAGAATTGGCTTTTGCTTTTTAAAGATAATTGTGAAGGAGTGAATTGCACTCTGCAATTGGTGAAAAAAAACCCCAAACCCCTTGTTTTCTTCATTATTGTTCTAAATAAACTACTATATTCACATACAGGTTTAGTTTTGTTTCAGCCAACATATTTCTCTCACTGCAGTTATGAACAATAAACTGTAGCAGCCTATTTAATCTTTTCAACCATTGCAGAGTGAATTCAGTCTTAATCCAGGTCAATTTGATTCAATTCGCAAGGCACATTAAAAGACAGTAATAAATGCAAGTCGATGATAACTGAAACATTACAAACGTGACTTTTTGAGTGACACTGTGAGAAACTTCAGTTTATAAAATATCAATAATATATAGATAAATTACAAACTCTTGTTCAAATTGTTTTATCTTATTAAGAGTCCAAAACCAAAGTTTAAAAAAGCAGCAAATCTTCACAACAATACTTTTTTGGGGGCATTTTCTACATGAAATATTACTGAAGTGATTAATTAATTATTAAAATGGTTATTCTAGACCAACGGTTCCCAAGGTGGGGTCATTCACAGGTTTTCAGGTGGTCCCCAGCAAAAAGGGGAATAATTCATTTTCACTATAATTCCATCCATAAGTAACACAACGACTGAATGTGTGACTATTTTGGTCATGGGTTTCACACACTTTCTGTAGTAAAACATCTAAGAGCAACATTTCTATCAGATGTGGGGCCGTGGTCTAATTTGTGTCGGTTTAGAGGTTCCATGTGATGAAAAAGTGTGAGAAGCACTGACCTACAGTATTTACTGTGTTGGATGTAGTGGCTGTATCCTCCAGGTGGAGGTGGTGTAGGACGAGCAGAGCAGCTGCTGTGTGAAGGTGTTTGACGGGAATAAGAAGGTGTTGCAGCAGTGATGGAGCTGCTCTGTTTCAAAAAGATGTGATGTTTGAGTGTGTGTGTTGTGACAGCAGTTTATTGTTGGGTGTACAGAGTGTAAAAAGACTGGGTCCCGCTGTATTACTCAGGCTGCACTACAGCGTCTATTCACAGGCGCGATCCCACTACTGAGCGGCACGGGGGCTTTAACCTGCTCCGTTTCCGACCTGGGCCGGTGCACCCCTCCTTAGACGACCTGGTAGTCCCGGGCTCCCCCGGGAGCACCATATCGATACCGAACTTAGTGCGGACACCCGATCGGCATAGTCCGCTGCAGCTCAGAGCTCCTGAGCTCAAACGATCCGCCAGCCTCAGCCTCCCGGTAGCTTGGATTACAGGCGCGCGCCACCGCACCCGGCAAGCAGCACCCACACTCACAGGGGTTTTGACTGCTGCTCATGTGACGTCACCGTGACGCAAAGCTACAGCTGTGGTGATGAAGAAGAGGAATAATTTACAAAGGTGATAAAACATGAGTGAGCCTGTTTGTAGTGATCAGACTCTGTAGATTATGATTATATTATCGTCAAAGTCTCACTGTGCTGCTGCTACAAACTGCTGTGGATAAAGAGTAACCAGAATACACATCATCATCATCATCATCATCAGCCAGAGCCACACAATCAAAACAAGTCACAATATCTTCATTTTAATCACTTTTTCAAAATTATTCACAAAAAAGACAAACAAAGCGAAACCAAAGTAAAACTGACAACACACAACATGAAACTGTCAGATTTCTGCTCTGATTCGACTCAAAAACTACATTAACTGACCGAGAAAACTATGAATAAAACACACCACGAGGGTTTTGATGTGTTCACAAAATGATGGTTCAACTTGGGAAATTAACCCCACTTCTCAACAATCAATAAGTCAAGTCAAATGCACATTTCATACAAAGTGATCTCAGTGTGCTTTAAACACAACACATGAACAAAAATACACATACAAAATAATACTTATTTAATAAAAAACACAAACTCATAAAAATAATGAATCCCCTGTTCGTCCAACCAAACATACCCAGACATACAGCATGTCTGAGTAACACACACACACACACACACACACACGCACACACGCACACACACACACACACACACACACACACACACACACACACACACACACACACACACACACACACACACAGTGATGGAGGCACTACAGGCCTGAAAGAACAGGCAGGTCTTTAACCTGCTTTTAAAAAGATGACACAGTTGTGGTTCATCTCATATCATCAGTCAGTTTGTTCCAGAGAGTAGGCCCATCACGACTGAACACACCTTCACCAGATCCACTTCTGATCATGGGTACAGTTAGGAGACCAGTGTCTGATGGTCTGAGGACTCTGGAGGGTTTGTGAGCAGTGAGTGGATCAAAGATGTATGAAGGATCTCGACCATTGAGTGATTTGTAAAGAGTTAACAGTAGCTTTCAAATCAAGTATGTGTTTTATCAGAAGTCCGTGAAACGATAAGTATAGGAGTAATATGTTCAGCTTTTCTGGTCCGTGGTCTAATTTGTGTGGGATCAGGGGTCCATGAGGTGAAAAAGTGTGAGAAGCACTGACTTACAGTATTTACTGTGTTGGATGTAGTGTCTGTGTCCTCCAGGTGGAGGTGGTGTAGGACGAGCAGAGCAGCTGCTGTGTGAAGGCGTTTGAGTGAAATAAGAAGGTGATGCAGCAGTGATGAAGCTGCTGTGTGTCTTAAAGATGTGAGATTTGAGCGTGTGTGTTGTGACAGCAGTTTATTGTTGGGTGTACAGAGTGTAAAAAGACTGGGTACCGCTGTATTACTCAGGCTGCACTACAGCGTCTATTCACAGGCGCGATCCCACTACTGAGCGGCACGGGGGCTTTGACCTGCTCCGTTTCCGACCTGGGCCGGTGCACCCCTCCTTAGACGACCTGGTAGTCCCGGGCTCCCCCAGGAGCACCATATCGATACCGAACTTAGTGCGGACACCCGATCGGCATAGTCCGCTGCAGCTCAGAGCTCCTGAGCTCAAACGATCCGCCAGCCTCAGCCTCCCGGTAGCTTGGATTACAGGCGCGCGCCACCGCACCCGGCAAGCAGCACCCACACTCACAGGGGTTTTGACTGCTGCTCATGTGACGTCACCGTGACGCAAAGCTGCAGCTGTGGTGATGAAGAAGAGGAATAATTTACAAAGGTGACTGGCCTCTACTTTTGTTGTGACAGCAGTTTATTGTTGGGTGTACAGAGTGTAAAAAGACTGGGTCCTGCTGTATTACTCAGGCTGCACTACAGTGTCTATAGTAGACAGAGGAGTATCATGCTTTCATGAGTCAAAAGTCATAAGGCCAGTCTAAAAACTAAAGAAGGTAAGAAAAAGTGCAAGGATGAAATTTTAAGTGTGAGAGACAGGATACAAAGACAATGATAAACTTGTCAATTAAGATAAGATAAGATATTCCTTTATTAGTCCCACAATTGGGAAATTTGCAGCAGCAGGTGGACAGTAAAATAGAAGAGCAGCAATAACAAAACAATAAGAACAATAATAGTAAATATATAGCCAAATAAAAATAACCGTGACATTATTTACGAGAGTAATACTGGTATTGAGAGATGATATTGTTATTGCACAGATTAAAGTGAAATAATTATATATGTTTATTATATGTATATTGCGTGCAATTGAAATGAGGTATATGCAACAGAAGTTGATCTGATGTTAATAGACAGGATTCATAGTCTGTGGTCCACACTCCTAAACAGAAGGTGGCAGTAATGCACACATAAGTCTGTGATGCTGAGGGCGGACCATTGACTGGACTTTGACATTGCAGCTCCTCTTCAAACGCGCTGTAAGGCAATAAATAGGAAATAACACTGAGGGACACATCCTTTATGACCTACGTTGCTTTCCGTAGTGGGGAAATTGGGTAGAAGGTCATAAACAATAATAGAAGAAGAGTTTTTAGGAAATCAAATTACTATTGGTCGCATAAAATGAGAAGAAATAAATAGTTCCTTCAAAGCCTGTCGTGGTATTTTGTACAGCAGTGTAATAGACGATTAGATAATGTATCATTATTAAATGTGAGGTGACACCGTAAACAGATACGGTGTTTTCAACATCATCTGCGGCTGTGAGCTCACTAACCAGGAAGCGGCAGCTCCTGTTCCGGAGAAAACACACCTGTGAAATAAGATCTCGGAGGTGGATACCTGCTTCCACCTTCTGTCCGAGCCGATGGGACGACCCGGAGTAACGGAGCGTCTGTAGATCTCATCCGTAACGTTAGACGGTGGTGATGAAGGCAGGTTGCCGCCGGGAACTAACCACACGTCTCTCTGTCAGCTGTCTGTCCCGTTGTGTCGGTCTAATTTAACATTATCATCACGTCAGATTTGCGGCTTTAGCTTTTTTATTACAGCTGCTTTAGGTCGTTGCCATGCTGTTGTCACATTTGGAGGTATGGAGAACATGTTGGGAGTGTGTTTCCAGACCTTACACAGTGCTCCTCTGCTCCCTCACGGCCGCACTGTACTATCAGTGGAGCCGCAAGAGCCAGGTCAGTCTCCGCTAGACTGAACAGCACCGTCCACTCTGTTCTGTTCTGTTTAATTTCTCCTTTCTTATTTAATTCAGTTTTTAAAAAGAAATCATATCCTGTTCAACTTTATTTTATTTTTTAGTACATCTTTCCCACTTCCCACCTTCACCTTTTGTTTTGGGTGGTTGCACTGTTTCAATAATGACAAAATCTAAGATGAGCTATAGGCTATCATAGCGATGCATGTGTGCTTTATCTTACATAATTTAAGGGCTGTAACTAATGATTATTTGCTAACAGTTAACTATGACAACCCTTATTATTCATTTAAAAGCAGCATTTGAAAGATGAATAAATATAGCATGCTATAATGCAGACATAAGCAGACATTTTACATTTCTTATTACTGTATTTGTCAACTATAACCCAGCATACAAAGCTATTATAACAGATAAAGAGATAATGAATGCTTGATAAGGTCACAGTAATCATATGTAATGATATGTTTTCATTTATAAAAAAACCCATCTAAAATGACCTGTAAATGAATGCTTAATATGCTTTGTGTATGTAATCTAATCTCTTTATTATAGTTACACACAGTGTTACTCAGTTGGTTATACACCAGTTATGGATCTTTAAAAGGAGTTGCCATTGTTGACAAATATATTATAGAAATACTTCATATTTGCTTACAACTACATTATAGTGTGTTTAAATCTACTGCTTAAAAATGATTTCAATAGGGAAATAAAATGATATGTTACAAGTTGTCGTCATTATTGATTTATCTGTTGATATAAGTAAACTATTATTCAGTCTGTAGATTATGAAAAAAACAGTGAAAAATGCCCATCACAGCTCCCCTGGCGTTGCACAATGGCTACCCACTGCTCCTAGTACCTACGATGGGTTAAATGCAGACACTGAATTTCACTGTACAACTGTATGTGTGACAAATAAAGGTTATCTTACCTCACAGTTTCCCAAAACAGTTGCAAAATCAAAAGAGATTTGATTTACAATGATATAAAACAAAAAAGTTGCAATTTCTCACAATTGAGAAGCTGGAACCAGCAAATGCTTGACACTGAAGCTTGGCTAATGAGATGATTAACACAATTTTGATTGTGTCGATTAATCAGTTAATCAGCTAATTCTTTCAGCACTTATCACGGTCAGTTTATGGTAAGAATAATACCACATTGTATGTTTTGTCTATGTCACAGTCTGCATGTTAGTAGTTGTTTTGCAGAACGCTCTACCGTTTGCTACATCACACACGTTTTTGAACCTCCATACCTCTCCGCCTCACTCATCTTGTTGTGCATGCATTCTTCAGTCTGTCACAGGTGTGAATTTAACAACCTTTTTTCCTCTCAGACACCAGCCCTGGTTTGTAGCAAGGCTTTCAGTGTGTTCCTCCACAAGCACTGTCCTGTGGTGGCTGAGAGATTCAGTCCCACTCCATGGTGCTGGGGAGGCCGGTTTCAAACCCTGGTCTGTGCCCTCATCAAGTCCAAACCTGCCGTCGCTTATCGCACGTAGGAAGAATCTTCTGTTATGATCCTCTTGCTGGCTGACAGTCATGCTTTTATCTCTTTTTTATAAAGTAACATCTACAACATTGTCCTGAACGTACTGTCCTCTCTTCTCACTTCGTCTCACAGTGAGCTCATCCGTACAGTTGATGGTGGTCAGATTTCTCTGGACTGGGTGGACAATCAGGCCAGTACGGGTTACCCAGAATCCTCGACTCGCCCCACAGTGCTGATCCTCCCTGGCCTGACAGGGAACAGTCAGCAATCCTACGTGCTTCATGCTGTTTGCCAGGCCAGCCGCCACGGCTATAGGTCAGTACATGTTGCTCGCTCGTCTCCTCACACTAGGGTCATGCTTACTTTGAATGCACTGAATTAGATTTTTACTTAATTCACTTTATACTCTCTGTCCTGATGGGTGTAACAAATTGAATTCATTTCAAATTTCAGCTAATTAATGAATTGAAGTCAATCTGTCACTGTAGAATGTTTTCTTACTTTTACTTTGAATTTATATTTGAGAAGAAAGGTTCAGTTGTTGCTGAAGCAGTTTTCATATAGCCTATTTGTTCTTTCCTAGATGTGTGGTCTTCCACAATAGAGGGTTTGGAGGGGAAGAGTTGCTTGTAAGTACAATGATTACTTAATGAATTGTAGTCCTGTCACGTAAGGTTGTGAAATTTCTGAAGTAGCTTCACATCTTTGTGCTTGTTTGCCTACTGCAGAGTCCAAATTGGTTTAACTTGTGAATGTGCAGTACTTAAATTTAGAGATGCTCTCCTAATATGAAAGTTGATCAAGTTGACCCATTTCTGCCACTGTGCATGATTGCCACTATGTGTGATTTAGATGCCAGATGTGCAAAATAACAAATATAGATTTGGAAAGAGATGTCAGTTTATAAAGGCTGCCACTGCCCCTAATTCCAAAAAATGATTAAAGGATAAAACTAAGAATGTGCTGTATTTTACCAAAACTGACAAAAATGAATCTTAAATACAGTTAGTTTGTCCTCTGCACAAACAGACTTTCATTGATGTCAAAAAAACATTTAAAAACACATTAATGATCCACACAAGTCCTCTGGGTGACATGTTTCTTTATTAGAATACACATGCTAGTTTATTTTTGAGTGAATCCCACGTACACCTTCCTGCTGCTGTAAATACTTACTAGAGCACCAAATGTGTAGGTTAATTAAAAACTACAGTGGTCCGCTGTTTTGGGAAATTACAGAGGAAAAAAATTATAATAAGTATACAAACAGTGTAGATAATTCAGAAAGTATTGAGAGATTAGGTCAGGCATTGTTGATTTGCTGACAGTAGGAAAAATATCAGCCAACTTTTAATTTAAATGTTAAAAGGCAAAAGCTGTCACTGCAGCACTGCATGTAACGCTCCTCCTCTGCTCTCCTGCCTGCTTCAGACGCCCGTTACCTACTGCGCAGCCAATACCTCAGATCTTGAGCGTGTGGTGGACCATGTCAAAGGACTTTATCCAAAAGCTCCTGTGCTTGGTGCTGGTGTGTCTATGGGAGGGTGAGTTCCATGGCTGAGAAACAGGTCTAATTTATCTTGGATTTCTTTCCTTTCTCCTGCTTTCCTTTAATCACCTTACCAATTGTTGTCATCTTTTCCTATTTTGTCTTTTTTGTGCACCTTATGCAGCATGTTACTATTAAACTACTTGGCCCGTAAGCGCACAGAGTCAGGTATGGTGGCAGGATTTACCATCTCTGTCCCCTGGGATGCGCAGAAGTCCTCTGTTTCCATGGAAGAACCGCTCAACTGGCTGCTGTTCAACAAATACCTCACCAGTGGCCTGTGTCGTGCTGTCAACAGGTCAGACAAGTGGTTCTGAATTCAGCTTTAAAAATGGTTGACGTCCATTCCAAGCTTTTAAAAAACTGTTTCTCACAGGCATAGGAAGATTCTGGAGAAAGTGGTGGATGTTGATTATGTGCTGAAGGTAAGACCCGTTCTTCACTTTTACATCTTTTAAATCTAATTTCTAATCTCCCTGATTGTCTTCCCTCTTCTCATCTCATTTGGTCCTTCTCTTTCTAGGCACGTACTATCCGGCAGTTTGACGAACGCTTTACCTCTTTGCTGTTTGGTTATAAATCTTGTATGGACTACTACCGCGATGCCAGCCCAGGCAAAAAACTCCCCAACACAGCAATACCCATCTTGTGTCTCAATGCTGCTGATGATCCTTTCTCCCCTCAGCATGGTGAGTGGACAGTGGGAGAAGACAGAGAAAGTGTTAGGCTAACATGTTTTAAACTAACTTTTGTGACTAGATGCATCAGACCCAAACAAGTCTGGCCAGTTTTATCAGTCAACACTTAAAGGAATATATCAATATTTTGGGAAATTTGAAATCTGAATTTAGGGTGTTCACACCAGACATTTGATTCAGGTGTGACTGAATGCAAATAGTCACATTGAAAAGATAGGTGTAGCCACAGCCTTAGACTTTGGCCAGCTGGTCTTATTTTTTTATTCCTAATTTTATTTGTTGCAGGAATAATGTTTGTTTTCTTCTATTTTGTTGCATATTTTTCAGTTTCCCTGCTACAAAAGATGTCTTTTATGTAATGTTTTGTCTTTGGATTGTCTGACTGTTTACAATATGTTTCCTCCCCTCACAGCCTTTCCCTTGACCACGGTCCAGGGATTGCCTAACGTCGCTCTCGTGATGACGGACCACGGTGGACACATAGCCTTCATGCAGGGTTTGTTTCCAAGCGGCGAGAGCTACATGGAGCGCCTGTTCAGCCAGTTCGTCCACGCGGTCTTTGAACACCCGACAGACATCAAGAAAGCTTGTTGCATCGAGGAGGAAGAGATGAGCTCATCATCTTGCTGAATACCAGAATGACTGCTTGCTAAGAGAAATAGGAATTCACGTGAAGCAGTAGAACAACAGATCACAAAAAATTCCATCGCTTAACTTTGCATGGCATGCTGCTATCACAGAAATGTCTTGGTCGCTTGCTTGCTTGCGCAGAGAATGACCAACTGTATTGTACAATCACATGACCTCACTGCAGCTCTGTGAATCTACCTCGCCGCCTCGTCTCAGGTTCTCTTTCAGCGAGCAATCAAGGTTTAAAAAAAGTAGACAATTCCGAAATCAAGCTGTGAAAACTACTACATCAAGTATTTTAAAACATTTGAGGCAAACTGACAAGCTGATGCCTAATATTGCATCTACATAATATATTAAGATAATAGATAATTAATAAGATATATCGTTTTTAAATTATTTGTCAATAGAGTTTGAATTGCTTGTATTGTTTTTGTTCCACACCATTGTCCAATCAGTGCCGTCCCAACTGCACAGATCTATATGTTGAAAATAAAGTAAAATTATTTCCTGTAAGGAAAATGCTATTTAAAAAAAAATGAGTTTAATATAAAATAGTTATATTGTCTGATTGATGTAAGCAGTTGTGTATGTAGTTGTGCTACTTTGGTTTTGCAAGAGTTGTTTTCTTTGAAGTGTAAGACGCCTTAAAGGATTATGTTTTAGACTGCATGTATACTTCACACACAATTTCTCAATACATACCATGCACTTAGGTAATCTGTTCAAATGTTCAAGCTGTTAATCTCAAACTAATAACACCCTACTGTATAATATACACTGTAGTGTACTCTGAAGAGATTACTTGTGTATGAACACAGATTACCACCCGATTGTTTTTCTTTTGTTTTAAAGCAAAAAAAGGGAATCAATTAAATGTAAAAAAAAAAGAAAGATATGTTTATAGCAAAATACTAGATTCTAATGCAAAATATGTGTATTGAGAGGTAAATGAGACACTGACATGTACAGTTTAGTACAGCTCAGTGTGGTGCTTGAGGAATTGTGGAGAATTTCAGTATGACGCACATTGTTATTTAAACAATGTTTGATTGAGAGAGAATGATGATACATTTCTGACATGCAATTTTATAGTTATTAGAGGACATTTGTCCAGAATTAATAAACTGATTTTAAGTGCTTTCTACAAGGACCTGATCAGTATATGTAACAACCATGTATTATGAATGTCTTTTCAAACCAGTCCTGAACATGAAGTTATTATGTGTGTGCATCACCACAAGCTCACTGGTAATACACATACAGACACCACTTTGATTGTGCCAGTACCAAGTATTATTTTGATCGTTGATCGTTTTTAGCAATAGCTGCAGTTGTTCAAACTTGACTCTTAACAGGAAGTGAATGTAAAGATTGTGGTAATGTTTGGCTTTTAGGTAACAAGCGTGAAGTATTTTTAAAAGGAAATCACCTGTTATTTGCTCATCAACTCTGCAGATGTACATGCCTTTAATTGCTGTGTATTTTTAATGTATTTTTCATTTTCACTTCTGTATGATCTGTTATCACAGTGTGCAATGTGACTGCAATATCACTTGAGGCTTTTCACTTAAAGACCTATTTGGGCATTATTAGATTGTAACTTACTGAATTACACTTGAATAAAAGAACAGTGACACAGATTTTTTGTTTCAGCTTGTAATTTTGTATCCTGAATTTATCCCATAATGATATATTTCTCTTTGTCAAGTGTAGCTGTGATAAACAGTAACAATTAATTGGGTTTATTTTGTTTTATAAATGTCAGTCCTAATGGAAAAATCTCATAGCACATACACTTCCTGTCACCAACTTCCCCCTGGTTCCACAGCTGCAATCCGAGCCCTTTTATTGCAGAGCGGTGGGTCATTAATGTCGTTGATTAACCAGACAGAGTATCAATAATTAACAGTGAACAATAAAGGCCAACGCCCTCTGTCACAATGCTAACCCTTCAGCCTCATTTAGATTCATTTAATGACGCTGCGGTCTGGAAAACATTGAGTGACATTTACCCTGTGGAAAAATAGAGACCTAATGAAGTAGGCACTTTCCAGCTCTGCCAGATATAATCTTTGAGATGTCCTGGTTGCCCTCAGCTTCGATAATTCCCCTCAACTCCAGCTGTCAGGTGGGCAAATGTGACTCTCAGGGGAAACTTGGCCCTCATTATGATCTTTATGTAAAAAGGCTGTGTGCAAAAACAAAACCCTCTTTTCTAGTTGACAAAAATATCTCGGTAGAAGAAGGTGGAAGAAAGCATATGAGAAGATATATAAATAATTTCTTTGTTTGCTTTATTCTCATCATTTTTTCCTCATATCGCTTACCCTTTTTTGTCATCTCTTACAGTGCATTTCTCTTTGTTTACTCATGCTTCCACTTTTATTTCTTCAGGTATCTGTCTTCTACGTCAACAGGAATTTATGTACCATTGTCAAATCCCTAGCTTTCAATGTAAACACTAGCAATATACACCTTATTTGTAAGAGAAACTAGCATAATCCTAAATAAAATGCCATTAAATCATACTAGAACTGTGCATCATGTCAGCTGAGCATGATTTTTGCACCTCAACTTAAGCTTTCACTCCAGTCCTCCTCCTTCACTTCTATATTCCTCTACATGGTGTGATGGGAGGAGCCTCAGGTTATAGTTAATGATTCAACACCAGAGATGCTGAGATTGACAGATAGAGGAAGAAGAGGAAAGATTGAGAGAGAGAGGGAGAGAGAGAGGAAGAGAGAAGTGAAAATAGTAAAAGCTGAAGAGCAGACAAGGCGAAGTGAGCTGAGAAAGTCTGCAGCAAGCGCAGAAGAAGAAGAAGTAATGCTAAAGAGACTGCAGACTGTATGTTTGTGTCCGCTCAGGTGTGTCCAGTCTGTAGTCAGTCTGGGTTCAAGCAGGTCGCAGAAATCGGTCACACAGCGAATACTTCTCTGCAGCTGCAAGTGGATATTGTAAGCAGGTCAGGGTGATTATTTGGCTCTTATGATCCATGCGGCCTCTATAGGCTGGACAGACACTCATCTTCTCTTCTGATCCAAACAAAGTCTACAGGTGAGTGTGACTCCTACGTGTCATAGTGTCTTTGAGTATTGTGTGTCATGGCAGCTGTATTTCAGTCTGTGCTCCATGCAGATCCCCATTTTGTCATGTGGCTCGGAGTGTTTAAAGGCTTGTGAACAGTGAAACACAGCTTTTTGTAACACTCTGATGGTTTAATTATACGTCTATTAAGTAAAAAACATGATTTTACATTTGCCAAAAATCTTATTATGCAGTGGAAGAGTGCATACCAGACACTACTCTCATGCGGGTTTGTGTTTCCTATGAGAATTCAGCTATAGTACACACTTCCATGAATTAGTTATAAGGCAGTATGGAGTGTACAGTAGGCTGGCTGTATCAGTATACTGGTGATCAGTCTGGCATCATGTTCCGACTTTGCTGCTGAAAGTCAGACACGAATAGCTTCTTTTATTTTTCTCTTTTCTTCTAAAGATTGTGAGCAAAAATCAACTATGTCTGTCCAACTTAATAGTTTTTAAGAGGCTGTATAAAGAGAGGGCTATAGCTTTCCACCACGTAATCTGATGGATGACTGATTTGAAATAAAGGTGAAAATCTGAAAATAATCATAGACGCACACAAAATACAGCCAATACACAGCCAGCAGCGCACTTCTACCTACAGTATCTCTGTTTTAATCACAGATGCCCCGGGCTGAAAGTGTAGAGTTAAACTAAGCGTTGTTTTCCTTTCATTAAATGTTGACCAGGAGCCAGTAAAGGTTATCATGTAACTTGTCTTCTTTTATGGCTGCAAGTTCCAAGAAAGCCTACCAATTGTGTTTGTGCACAGCTCTCTGTGTTTGAATATAAAAGGTTAATAAAACACCCTCAGGGAAAGTAGGTGCACCATGTAGTGACATATTTTTTGTTGCCATTATGCTCCCTGTAGAATTTTAATGATTGTAACCCTAACAGTCAAAGCTTTATCTTTCCTATGACACAGGCCCATTAACTCCTGGCACTGCAGCTTTGAATTATGCGCTGAAGTTAATCATCTCACTCCTTTGATTGTAAATCATTGGTGCAGTGGAAAATATTGTATCCAATTTAGGTGACAGGCAATGCTGTAAGGGTTCATTGTCAGTATCACCTTCTGTCCACACCTGTATCAAAGACACAGTGGTCTTTTATAGTGAAACAGAACCCATTTTAGATTCCCCCTGTTGCAGTTTGATGGCTTATTGCGCCATAACTTTATGATTCGCCTTAACATTGCACCTAATCTCCGAGCTGTCCAATGTTCAGGGTAAGGGAGTGGTGGCTGGGGTCACGTGACGAACACAGCGATCACAGGCTTGACTTCACTGGGACTGATGTGTGTGCTTAGTGAATTGATTCTGTAACCGATGGCCTTGTATTTATATTGACAGTAATGTTTGGCCAGTCAACAGAAGCATAAACATCTTCCCATGAATGGCAAAATGAAAATCGTTATCAGGGCTTTTGTCAACAGATCACCTGGATAAAGAGATATTGACTTTTGTTGAATGGTTAGCTCCATTCTCAACACTTAGAGACTAAATCCTAGAGCAGCAATTGTTAATGTTGCTAATTATTATACAAGACGAGATAACAAAACCACACACATAAGCCCTCAGTCTGCAAAAAGGCCACCATGAGGCCTTTTTTTTTGTATAATTTGGACAGGTTTTGTGTCTCAGGAACAGTAATAGATCTTTAGCAAAAGCTGGCAGAGTGTGACAGCGTTCAGAAAGCACCCTGTTGACTGTCCATCATTAGTCTGCATTATTCAGTGGGGCTCCTGCTGTGTGCAAGCAGTGGCTTGTGAAAAAGCCTGGATACTATAACATCAAAGAAACAGTCTGCATAGTTACATGCAGTTTAAATGTGATATCTGGGGCTTTGTGTGCAGATGCATAGTTCAAACGTATTCTTACTTGCCCGCTACTGTTTGTGCTGCAGTTTATCTGTCTCTCATCTTCTTTATTTTGCTGTATTTCTTCCATTATAGGCATGGAGACGCAACTAGAGGACTTGAGGCAACAGCTAGACAAGCAATGTCTGATTAACCAGGAGCTGCAGAGGCAAAACAAAGACTTGGGTGTGTACAACAATATATATTTGATCACATTCATACGATCAAATACATATTGTAACATTTTCATTCATGTCAGCCATGAAGGAAACAAATTACAGGAAGTGCAACACCATATAGCGATTTTCAAGATCTTTTGCAAACTAAACATATTTATATGGATTCATCCTCACAGAGCAACGACTCCAGGAGAAAGAAAAACTTTTGCAGGAGCTGCAGGGTCAATATCACGAGCTTGGTAAGAGGCCCTTATGGGCACCAGGGGCAGAGACACAAACACACACTTGATATAGGGGATATTTGATATAACATGGCAGTTATTTAGCTAACCCATCATTTGTGCTCCCCACTGTTTGTCTGTTTCAGATGGTCCCTCCCAGAGACCCAGTAATGAACCCGAGTTCAGGAAGAGCCGTGCAGCTGTCATCTCTTCCGAACCAATCCATGAAACCCTGGACATTGCAGGCACCGGGGTCAAGAAAACAGTCAGGTTAGTCATCACTGTAACTGACAAGACAATTATCCCATTTCAGTATATTTTATTATATTAAAAAAGGTCAACGGGATTTATGCTTTCTCATTGTGGTCTAACAGTCTCTTAATAACATGTCAAATACCTACATAATGTATGAACAGCTTCTATGTTGCATGGGAGCCCCCCAAGAATTAAATTGATCTTAAATCAAAATGACTTCTTTCACCTTCCATCTCTAGCGAGACGAGTCTGATCGTCAAAGCCATCCAGAAGAATGACTTCCTGAGCCGCCTCGATGATGAGCAAATAGCCATGATGGTGGATCTCTTAGTGGCATTTGACTACAGCCCTAAGGATGAAGTCATTAAAGAGGGCGTTGAAGGAGACAGCATGTATATAGTGGCAGGTGGGTACACATCTGAGTATATGTTAATGTGTGTCTTTCTGCCTGCATGTGCTTCAGTTTCTTTGCTTTTAAAACTGAGAGATCTTCTATGACTTTCTATTTTGATATGAAAAACACACTGGTAAGAAAATTGGTAATAAAAATCTTGTTTCCCCCTCTGTTTGTCCCTCCTTTTAGATGGTGAGCTTTCTGTCACCCAGGCAGGCCGGAACCTCCGAACCCTAAACAGTGGTGATGTGTTTGGGGAGTTGGCCATTCTTTACAACTGCAAACGGACAGCGACAGTCAAAGGTCAGCCCCTGTAATGATGACTCTTGCTGCTATATGCAGATGAAATGCTGCAATTATTTATCTCCATACTAAAGTGTTAACACCATGTTCATGTGTGATTAATGAGGTGCCATGGGGACCTCAGCCCAACATATCGCTGTTAACACTGGTTGAAAGCAACAGGCTACTCCAACAGAGAGAAACATAAAGGGATGTTCTGCCTGTTGTAAATCTCTTGCTGTAGCTTCATGAAGAGGAACCTAATAACAAAGAGTCAAAGCAGACCGGAGATCAGCAGAGCCCTGGCCTCTCAAAGATTTTAGAAAGAAACACATGTTGAGTGCGCTGGATGCGATGTGGATGTAGAAAAGGATCTAAAAAAATATGTACAGTTTTCTAGCATTTAATTAAAAACAAAAAATCTATTAAATTATAAATGGAATTTCTGCTTTCACCCCTGAACTACTGCACTCACTAGACTTTAAAGACTTAACTTAATTTTTATAACTTCTAACTAACTTCTGCTCATGTTGCAGCAATGACAAATGTGCGTTTGTGGTGCATGGAGCGACAGACTTACAGGACTATCATAACGAACAAGTCCAAGAAGAAACGGGAGCAGCTCATGGGCTTCTTGAAGACGTATGTTTATAGCCTGAGCAACAGTACAGATCTCTTCAGCTAGTTGAGTTTAATGACTTGCTTTGGCTATTTCCTTTCATGTCACCCTCCCATAGCAGTATTGGCACCTTTTCTGGACCATATATCACCTCTTATTTATAACTCTGCAGCTATATTTTCATGCTGTCACAGGTCTCGTACTCTGAAGGACCTAAATGATGCCCAGTTATCCAAAATCATTGACTCCATGGATGAGGTGAGTACTTAGATGTCATAGTACTTACAATGTGAATGTTGAGTGTTACAATACATTTTTTTTAGTTCATAAAATGTTGATATTTTGAATCTCAGTGTCCTGGAATAAACTGTAATTTCTGTACACATGATAACTAATCTTTACATTCTTGCCCCTTTTTTCTTGCTTTTTCCAGGTGAAGTACCAGGACAAAGATGTTATAGTTCGAGAAGGATCTGAGGGAAACACATTCTACATCATCCTTAAAGGAGAGGTAATATGGTACCTACTGTACTGTGTGCACATACTAATATTTAAATTTAATACAAGCCTATGATTATACATGCATTTATCTGCACTCATTGTCTTTCTCTCCCTCTCACGTGTGTCCCCCCACCTCAGGTCCTGGTGACGAAGAACGTGAACGGGCATCAGAAGCAGATTCGTAGGATGGGAAAAGGGGATCATTTCGGGGAACAGGCCCTCATACGGTAACCATGGCAATGCAACATATGCCTGAGGACATTTGCAAGAGCCTTGTGCAACATCCACTGCTCAGTGCGCTTTATTCGGCTGCTGTCATCCTTGACGTTCCAGTTGTGCAACCTGCCAACATAAAACCTCTTATTAGCACAAATTATCACACATTTGCAAACTGCTATAGATATGCAGCCAATTTTGGGTAGATTAGGCAAAAAAAGGAAAAAGTATAATTACATCAAAACATTGGGTTGATATTGGCTTTTTTATTGCAAATCAGATTACATCAATTTAGTGTTGTTTGCCACTAAATTAATTTGTTATCTTATTTGTAGGCATTTCAGTTTCTGAAGAGTGCAGCCTAGAAATGAAGTCATATGCAATATTAACGTTACTTTTCTGTATCAACATATATGTATGTGTTGGAAAAGCATATATATCAACACATCCTCTGCCATGATCCTGTAGATGTGCAGCAAAACAAAACATACTGTCAAGCACATAAGCTGTCACTGTTTTCAGGTGCTAATCCAAACTTTCCCTTCAGTTTCCCCTCTAAACAGTTTTCCACACTGAAGTTTTGACATATACTGTATATATATATATATAGTAATGACATCCTGTTTTCCAGGGCTGACATGTGAAATGTTTTTCCTCTTGCAGCGAGGTGTTGAGAACTGCCACCTGCACTGCTGACGGCCCTGTTACCTGCTTCTCCATAGACAAGGAGTAAGTTTGACTCGAGATTGAATTCTGAGTTCAAACGAATGTGATATTCCTGTTTAGTCAGACTCTGCAGTGACAGCTGCTGGTCCTGCAGAGAATGCTTGACTTCCTCCAGTGGATCTGTTTTCTGTCGGTGTCATCTTGTTTGCACTGTGTTTGTTTTCTGCTGAGCATTTGCAATTTCCTGATTGACAGATAGATTGATTAATATGCCTTTTTTCTTCAGGGTATTTGAAGAGACAATCCCCATAGAGCACCTGGAGCTTTTTGACGAGTATGTGCTATAAAAAAATTCATAATCATCTCTCTTTTCCTCCATCTTGTGAGATTAGAGTGTAATCTAAATGTAATGGACTCTACTGTTTACTTTTTTACTTTTGTTTTGTCTTTACAACCAGCTCCAAAGTGCTGCAGGAGACAAAGGCTCCAGAAAAGTCTGGGTGAGAGGCTGATAAAGATGAAATGCTGTCATATGAAATACACAAATTAGTTTTAGGATCTTAGATGAAAGGGTTAGGTTACATTTTCTGTCTCTCCTAGTCCTAGCTCCACTCTGAAGTTTAAGGACCTGCTCCCTGTGCTGTACCAGGAGGGTCGCCATCAAGGAGATCCTGTCACCCTTGGAGTTGGAGGGTTTGGCCGTGTTGAGCTAGTGAGTGTATTTGTTTTTGCATGGACCCACTAAAGATAATTACTGACTTAAAATCTTTCACAAAATGCTGTATTTGTGTGTGATATTTGAAGTTTCATTCAGAACATTTAGCTCTGATAACTTAGTACTGATCAGTATTTCTTTTTTTGCTATTGCTCAGATGACCACACTGGTCCATGGGAAATATTATGCCATGAAACGAGTCGGCAAGAAGCACATTGTGGCGAAAAGACAGGAGGAGCACATGCTGTTTGAGAAGAAAATCCTTAAATCCATCCAGTGCGACTTCATCGTCAGGTACCTCCAATGAAGGATGCTGACTGAAATTGTTTAATTACATTGTGTAAGGGACAGAGAACTTGAATGTCTTTTTTTTCTCTCTCACTCTTTCGTCAGGCTTCATGCAGCTTTCAAAGACACACGATATATCTACATGGTCATGGAGTTCTGTGTTGGTGGGGAGATCTGGACCAAACTCAAAGAAGTGTGAGATAACACAGCAAAAAAAATGACAATGAGACAACACTTTGAAGTTTAGATACTTTATCTTTTTCAAGCAAGGTCATGGGGTGAACTGTTACACAGGATCAGGAGTGTCATACAGTCAACTTTTATTTTAATGAGAGCACAGTTTCAAAACACAGATGAAACAATGATACAAATTTGTTGTGATAAAAACAATAAATTAGCTACCAATGATAGTAAAGGACAGCAAGCCAACACTAATGTTAATTACTTATTGAGTTATTGATAAAACCACTGTTGCTTAAGTCACTTTAAATAGGGACATTCTGAAGCTTTAATTTAAAAATGTATTCAAATCATACTGTGATAGAGACAGAGATGAAGAATTGTTTTTGTGTTAGATTCATTTTGGTTAAGTTTTTCTTCATCTTGAGACCACGGCTTGACATTTTGAAGTTACATCTACTGTACTGCTGCTGCCACTGTCTGCCACAGAGACATATATTATAGCTGACAGTGTTACCCACAGCAATCTATAGTGACAACCACAAAACAGACTTCAGAAGAAAAGAACAACAACAGCAAGTGATCGAAGAATACAAAAGTTTTGAAAGCAAGCAAGCAGATAAAGAAGATGTTTGAGAGTGGTAGTTTATCCTCTTTTGTTTCTGTGGTTATTTTGTCAGAGGGCGTTTTGATGAACCCGTTGCTATGTTCTGCACTGCTTGTGTGGTGGAGGCCTATGCCTACCTGCATAAGAAGAACATCATGTACAGAGACCTGAAGCCTGAGAACCTGATGCTGGATGTGAGGGGCTACGTCAAACTGGTGAGTCATTTGTGTGAGTGTGTGTGTGTGCATGTCTTTTTTGTCTTTTTGTCTTTGAGAGAACCAATTTCAGTTGAAAACCAGTGTTGTGAGGACATTTTAGCTGGTCTTCAAAACTTCAAAGAGCTTAAAGAAGAAAAGGGGGTTAAAATTTGGTTTTAAGGTTGGCATTTGGATTTAGGTTGAGTTTAGGATAAAAGTTGGGTTTAGGTATTTAGTTTGATGGTCCTCACAAGGATATAAAGACAAATGTGTGTATGTGTTGACTTCTATATTCTTTAACCTCTTAGTACAAGATACTTGTCAGGAGTGTTTGAACATGACGTTTCTATGGGTTTTTTTTTTTTTTTTTTTTTGGCCTTTTCACTACACGGTTTCCATAGAAAGAGGCTATACCCACAGATGCTGCTTCTATGCAAATAATTATGTCAATTGTTTAAATATTCTTCTCTTTGTGTGTGTGCATCCGTAGGTGGACTTTGGCTTTGCTAAAGAGATGGTGCGTGGTGAAAAAACCTATTCATTTGTTGGTACTCCTGAGTACATGGCCCCCGAGATCATCAAGAACCAGGGACATGACTTTGCAGTCGACTTTTGGTCCCTTGGCGTCTTGATCTTTGAGCTACTGGCAGGAAGGTATTATTTATATTACATGTGTACTCATACTAATAAAATAAGTTGTTGACTAAAACACCTAAACTTTAATTTTCCCTGTCTGTTTCGAGGAAAACACACATACTACTGTCTTACAGGGTTCATATCTCATGAGCTTGTTTTAGCATATGATCAAAACTCTTAAATTCTGAAGCAAAATTAGAATTTTAAGTGATAACAGACAAAAATGAAGTGAGCTGATACATATATAAGTCAACCCTTTATGTTAACCAGTAGATGGCAGCATGGAAATATGACAGACATCTGCAGTGGTGAAACACAGCCGTGTCTTTTTTCATAATTCAGTTTCAGCACTCACAGGTTCAAAATATAAAACAGCAACTGATTGATTGGTTGGTTTCAAGGCCCCTTTTTAAAGTTTAAAACCCTCTTTTCATCTTTTCAGCCCCCCCTTTTCAAGTTCGGAGCCTCAGAAGATTTATGCCAAGATTTTGGATGGGGTGTTCAAGTATCCTCCTTACTTGAGCGAGGCAGCCAAGTCCATCATTAGTAAGCTGTGCAGGTGAGAGTAATGAATGAATGATTAAAATGTTGTACGCTGATAACAAGCATTCAAAATGAACTCAATGTATTGGCCGAATTATTCATTCATAAAACAAAGAGGAATATGCATGTGAAACTTACACAAAAGTATAAGTTATAAAAGTATGGGTATATCTTACAGTTATCCCAGTGTAGAGCATGAATTTCATTGTGTGGTAATGCTTACATTTTTTTCTTGAAAAGTGGAAGCTCATGAATGAATTGGCTGTGTGCTTTTGTTTGCAGACCTCGACCAGGTCAGAGGTTAGGTAACACCAAGAATGGCATCAAAGATATACGGCATCATAGGTAATCATGGCAACATTTCATGAAGAAATTATCCTAACCTAACCCTAACCCTAACCCCATATCTTGGGTGAGAAGATCACTTAACACCCAAGATATGGTTGAGAAAGTCAGGCCTACATAGATAATTCCTCACTCCCTCCATCTTTGACCTATAATCTCTCTCATATTTTCACTTCAGGTGGTTCAGCAGTATGAACTGGCACAAGCTGCGTATGTGTCAGCTCGATGCTCCCACAGTCCGGCTCATACGCAAGGCAAGTCAAACCATTAGCTGAGTGCTTTGTTGTTGTGTAATTTAAGGAAATCTGAACCAGAGATCACTGCCTGTTTTTGTGTTGTAATTTTAAGTCTTATTCATTTTTTAGGATTTAGGACTTTTTTTCAGGACCATCTAACTACTGTTTATTAGTGATGGTTTAACAGGATTGTATGTTACCTTTCCTCCTCCAGGGCCCCTGCTATATCAACTTTGATCGTTTCCCTTATGACCTAGCTAAGGCAGAGGAGGAATTCTCTGGTTGGGACCGTAACTTCTAACTTCTGAGGGTTAAGGATCAAAGGCCACAGGAGTTGCCACCATCATCCAAATATGGCTCCAAACCAGAAAAAATCTTGCCAGCTTGAATTGGCTTTCTTAAGACTATGATTAACCTCAGTTTGAGCCAAAACAAGTTTATTGAATCTACTGAAATAATATGATGTTTAGAACCATAAAAGGGAGGTGAACACACACCTTTGGTTACGCGCCTGCATCTAGAGACTGAATTGGTGAAAATAAGCCTTAAAATGTCCAATATGTTTGATCTTGTCATCAAAATAAGACAAAAAGTGTAAAGCCATGCTAGCAGCTCGATGCTAACATCAGCATGTTACCATGCTCACAGTGATAATGCTAGCATGTTGATGTGTAGTGGTTATAATGTTTGCCATCTTAGTTTAGTGTGTTAGCAATTCTTAAATTTGCTAATAAGCACTAAACACAACGTACAGTTGAGTCTGATACAACATTTAAGATTTTGTCCCGATGATGGTGCTAAAGCAAAAGTCAGAGGATCTCCAAAGTCCTTACAATTAATCCTGACTGGGACATGCATGTCCAAACCAAATGTCATGGCAATCCATCCAGTAGTAGTAGCTCATAGAAAATAAAAATGTAAATATCATGATAGAGCTAAAGGATAACCAAAGTTAGTAAGATTCATTCTGAAGAGGACATGAATATTTTTTACAATCCATTAAAAAGTTTCATTCTGAAACAAAAATGTTAACTTGCTGGTAGCACTAGAGAAAAAATCATAGGATTGCCAAAGTTATTAGAATAAATCCTTGAGGAAAGCTGAACATCTACATTAAAGTTCATGACAATCAATCCAATTGTTGTTGAGATATTTCCCTCTGAACTACAAATGTTAACTTCATGTTGCACCGCATTCATTAGGATTGAATTTGTGTACCAACTTTCATGGCAATGGGAGTGAAGTGGTAGACTGTCAGACCGCTAGCATGGCTAAAAAAAGAACCCATTTCAAAGTTCAAACTGTAATTAGATTATTAAAATACTGTAGAACACTATAGCACCACCTTTTTCCTGTTTTGCTCTGTGTCTGCACAGAGTCTACAATCAAGGTGACATGGCGTGAGGCCAAAATATGTGGTGTTAGGTGTTCAAACAAGATGCCAGGAAATTCTGTTTCCAAAGTCAGTGCAGGGAGATTTGGTGCCTGATGATGTGTTAATAACATCATCCCTTTAACACTCTGCACTGATTAGAATAAAATACCCGTCCAAATGCTTGCTAGCTGAGAATAAAGGCTTGAGAAATATGCTACAATCTGTCTGGAAGCCTGGAAGAAGAAAAAAATCAATACTCATATATGTGTTGTACAAGTTTATTTTTGTTTGGATCTACTGTATGTTAGTGTTAAAGATAAACCTGTTTAACTTTTCTCTCTTTTAAATGCTTGAATATTGTTAAAGTTGGATTTTGTATTATAAACTATCACAAACAGACTCCCTTGAGAAGTTATTCCTGTTTTTGAATATCTGCCTCCTTTTTACATGCAGACTATTTTCATGCACCTTGATTGTTTTTGAAAAATCATAAAGGAACATCCTGATGAATTTCTATATGACTGTTTAGTAAATAAAAATGCTCCTGTTTGCTTGAGTTTGATGTTTTATGTATTTCCACATCAACTGCAATACAATCAAATCCCAAGTGTTAAAGGGTTGTGCAAATGTTTGCATGTGTCAAATCACACACATTTATCCAACAGCAAGCAATACAAGTATTTTGAGTTTAGATAGTGAGATATGAGATAGTAAGCAATACATAAGGGGAGAAATATTGTGCTTATAAAGATGTTATCAGAGAGAAAAATGGCTTGGGACAGAGTGAGGGGTTTAGTCTGATGAACCTGACACTTGCAGCTGAATTGTTATGCTCTGGAGTGGTACAGCTGTCTGTCATAGCAGCAGGTTGTAAGGCATGAGGAAGGAGTCCTCCTGTTCCTTCCTGTTGCCTGTGACTTGCCTGCTGAGACCAGTTTTCCACATCAGATCAGAAAACAACACATGAAAGCAGTCATACTTTCCACTGGGGAAAGATACACTACCAGATGTTTCCCTCCTGCAGAAAAATACAAGATACCTTCAAGTCCAGAATTTAATACAAAGTTCAGTCTTCTCACATACAGCAATGACAGCAGTGGCGCAGAGGATATACAGTATAGTACATGGTGAACTGTTGTTTCCTGCTGTCCTGTGTGAAGCATTTGTTTGTCAATAGCCTTATCTTACCTGTAGTGCATATGGCAGCAAAGAAACAGAGTAAACAGGATAAAGTAAATTCTATATACATATTTTATTTATTTTGAAGAAATCTCAAAAAACACCAAAACCAATAGTGCATTAAATTTGTCTCTCAATACTTCCTGACTGCCCAGAGCTCATTTGTACCAAATGATGATACAACAAGTATTTTTTTTGAAAAGGCCTTCCCTATTCCAGTTTTCACCAATGACTTTTCAGATAGTTCTGTGTAACAAACCATCCAGCATGTCAAATTTCCTTTGTGTTGGACTGACTCAAAATAAACAACAGTGCCCATATTCATGGTAATGAAGGAACATGTCACACAGTGTGGCTCTTTTATGTACTTTCAATAGTTTATGGACAACAATGAAGGTCTATGGCACAGAGAAATAAGCTATTGTGTATTAGGCTTTGGCTACACACGCTAGACTTGTCAGCTGTAGATTTTAGTGCTTTTGTGGAATTTGCTGACGATAAAAACACAACATTAGCTGGCTAGTGTGCTAATGAAAACCATAAAATTGTGAATTAAATACTGTTATAAAACAATAATATAAACTAACAACATTTCCTGACTAGACAATGGAAGTGAATGTGGCTTGCCCTGTTCCTCATAGATATGTAAGAGAGATAAGTAAATTTCAGTCTAGTAATAATAATTAATATTTTGATTTGCAGTTAACATTATCCTAAGACACTAGAGATTGCCATCAATCAAAGATAAGATAGATAAGGACAATATTGTTAAGATGTAAATAACATTATCTGCAAATGAAACAATGCATGATTTGGAACTGAAACCGTATGTCTTGCATTGTATGTCTCACATGTTACATCAGAGTATCATATCATACCACCTCTGTCAATGTATCTCCAGACACAGAATATTGGTGTTAACCTGACAGGATCAAACAAAGGTTTCCACAGAAAAAACAGTTCAATCAAAGGTTAGATGGTGTCTGATCCTGACTTGTTTCTGTGAATTTCTCTATCTTCAGGTCTGTGGGGGAAATTATTGCTGAAATCAGTGTGAGAGGATTGACTCCAGTCTGAGTTTTAGACCTCCAAGGAAATCAGATAATTTGTGCCACAGCAGGGCCTTGGTCTTTCTTCCTCTCTGGGTGGATTTTCTCTAATGAGCAGCCTGGAGTTAATTAGACTGTTTACACCTGTGTTGATTAATCATTGATTGCACCTGATTTGTTGACTACTTAAGCTCAGTTTTCTATCTGCTTTGCTTGGCTACTTATGTTCAAATTGTCAGAATGTGGGGTTTCTGTTTCTGTGCAGCAAAGTTATGACCAATGATTAGTTTGCTGGCTTTCAATGATATCACTGGGCAGTTTCTGTCTTTTGCCTGGGTTTTGTGAGAGCCTGCTGGCCGAACTAACCTTAGCTATCAATATTGCATAAAGACTGCATGCCTCTGCAAACATGCCAAAAGAACCAGTACATAAGAAAGAAAAACACTGTCAAACAAAACTGAACTTCCACATTAATAACATATAATAACATCAATAAAACATAAACATCCCTGACATCAACAACTCTGTTTAAGATAGATAGATAGATTCAAGATAGATCTGTCAAGAGTACTTTCGTGAATTGTTAAAGGAGGACCTGAGACCTATTCCTCCAACCTATTTCAAAGGGATGGAACAGAAACTAGCAGCAGCAAGTTTCCAAAATATTTCAAGGGCACTGAAACACCCTGACATCTTTGCTGTGCTGTTATGTGTCTAATGGACTAGAAATCTGTTCAGAGCTGAGCTTGAGTAGTCAACTTTATTGTTGGGCAAAGACTTCTGGCTGTACAGCTTCTCGGAGATGCTTCACCCTCTTACTAGACATCTGCAGGATTTAAAGGTCAACTGGTGACGAGATAATCATATAAGTGTAAGGGACTATACAATAACCACTGAAATGAGTGGTGGGTGCAATGTCCAGAATCAGAAATAAAAATGATAAAAGTAATTTTTTCTTATTTGTTTGGACTGGCAAATATTCACCTTCTTTCATGCATTAAGGATAATTCTATGTATTTTTGAGCATGCCTGCTTTACACACTACAAATAGCATTCAAGGTATGTTAAAAGTAACCATGTGATTGGGTTGCTGTCACTATTTTTTATCAAGGACATCTTTTCTAACTGTATCTATTCATGCTCCACAGGGAGTATTGAAGTAGTAAAGGTTAGGATGTCATTCATCCTCTCAGCATGAGAGGATATCCTATCTGCAACACACTGGAAACGACAGGAAAATGCTGAGATGGATCTACTGTTGGGATTGTAACTGTTTTTTGTAAAGTAAAAAAACGTAACCATGGTTAATTTAAGCTGATTTAATTTGACTTAAGTCCTGAAAACAATTTCCCCACTACTTAGTTAACTTGAGTTAAATATGCATTTTGGTTAAAGTTAAAACGGAGAAGGTTTTGTAATCTGTGTATAGAGTCTAGCTTACTCCCCCTGTTTCCAGTCTTTGTGCTAAGCTAAGCTAAAACTGGTTGCTAGCTAAAGCCACATATTAACTGCATAGACATGACATTGGTTTTGATTTTCTCATCTAACAATTGTCAAGAAAGCAAATAAGTGTATTCCACAAAATGTCCCACAGCACTTTGACTATCTAGACACACTGTGATTATTAGCTTAGCTTATAGCATAAAGACTAATACAAGAGGGATCAGGGGCTGTCCAAAGTTTCTGCATCTTTATTCAAACAGAAATATAGAAGAAAACTATTTGTGGTTTTGGAAGGAGTTACAAAATATTTGCAACTTGGAATTCTCTTCAAAATGAGCATGAGCAAGGCTACCTGTTTACTCCATCTTCCAGTCTTTATACTATGATAAGCTAAATTGTCTCTTGGCTCTTGCTCCATATTTAGCACATGGACATGAGAGTGGTATTTCACCTTTTGTGTAATATTGCAAAATATCAAAGTATATTTATAAAGCAAAAAAAAAAAAATTCCCCTGTTCAATTCAATACACTGCTGTTTTTGCTACTACAATAACTTGTGTGCACTGACTTTGTTACCCTGTTTTACTTATTATTACTGTCACACTGGCATTTACCATCAGTTCATAGCATTTACTCAAAGGCACAGTATCTGCTGTTCAGCTGAGGTTATGTAGGCTTGCTTTAAGGCTTTGGACAGGATAGAGAATGGAGGGCACAGATTGACTTTCATAGATTTTCAAACGTCCTCCCTTTTCATGAATCGGCAGCAACACTAGACCTATTCAGCTGAGGTAACAGCTGCCTCACAATAGAGTCACTTGAACTGTATTTCCACAGCTGATATTCTCTAATCTATCCAACAGTGTGTTTTGTGGTAGCAGCAGCAATGCTCTGTGCTGCTTAAAGGGGACCTGTGATGCTTTTCCTTATTTTCAGTCATATATAATGTAACAATGTCAGATGTTCATGAAACGTGGTCAAAGTAAATGCATGTAGAGGCATCAGCTTCAGACTGCTCTGAACGTTTGGTTTCCAGTTTTTCAGCTCATGATTTCCTTAACAGCCATCTGTTCCACACACAGCGCATGAGTTCACTGCTCTGCTCCGCTAACATTATAGCATTTAAAAAAAAAAAAAATGTTTTGGGGGGTACGAACCATGACTTGCATCAATCTGAATTGAGGGGCTGCATAAAGGGCCAGTATGAAATAAATACGGCGTTTATTGAACTGTGAATTATTCATAGCTACTCTATTGGAGTCCCAGAATAAAAATGTAGAGCTTAAAATGTCCCCTTTAATAGTTACAAAGAAACTGAAGTACAAAAAATAAAAAAGAGAAAAAGGAAAAGACATTATGAGGCCAATTATAAGCTGAATAATACTGTAAAATTAGACAGTCTGCAGAGGACGTGTCACATGAAATTATTCCACACATAGACACACACACACACACACACGCACACACACACACACATACATTCACACACTACCCACCCACACACAGCTCCAGCTCTCGCTCAATGTGTGAGGTAACCGCTGCTCTCATCATGTACCTCTCCAGCCAGAGAAGGTGGTGGTTGGTGGCTGAGTCACCATTTTGTCTCTGATGTCACTTCAGACAGAATCAGTAATGAACTAATCAATCTCCAGCCAGGCTGGTCGCCTGTCTGTAGGATACAAAATTCTCCTTTTTGCTTCTAAGTATATCTGAAACATCAGTTTGGGCACTTTGGGACACTGCATTGGTTCACTAATATAGTTACAAGCAGTATAGTCTACTCCTTGGTATTTTCATAATGCTTTCCATTAAAATGTTTTCATATTCTCAGACACAATTCCTGTACATTTACCTTACTGAATTTACTAAATGAAATTAGTCTGCATTTTGCATGTTAAACAGCTCAAAAACGTTGCTCTTAAGCCAACAAAGGACTCAGATTGTTTTGGGTTAGGGTTAGGGTTAGGGCCCATTTGAAGAGTGCAGTCGTGGGTAATGTCCTCTCGGTGTAATGCGAGGATGTGCTTATGGTTGTCTGTCTGTCTGACAGGGCAGAGGCTGGAAGGTGACGCACCATGTCACTCTCTATCTTTAGAATCATTAAGTAACCTGTCAGCTTGCATTAGGAAAACTGTCACAGACCCTGATCAGAGTGGATTGTGTCTTTATGTTGCATGATGCATTTGTGTATTTTAAAGACACGGATGGTTGGAAAGTTGTCCTATTGCATAAATAGTACAGCACAAAGAGTAATCCTCAAAACAGAGCTTATAAGGTAAAGGCACAGGTGTCAGCGCATTGACTCATGAGCAGCAGCTCTCTTGGTCCGTGCTGTGCTTGTGAGCCATGAAGAACATGTTGTAACTTCTGACTCAGTTGGCCAGTCTTGAGCATTATCAGGCAGTGTCTGTCAGTGTGTTCATGTGATTATAACATTATTGTGTCCTTCATTACTTAGAAGCACAGAACAGTCAGCTGCAGGCTGTTTATCTGGAACAAATGTTGTAAAATTCTCCATGAAAAATATGTTTAATATATTTAAATTTATTTAAAGGAAATTAAAAAGTATTTTTGAAAACAAAACTATATATTTGTGAGCAATTTTTAAAGGTTTATGTTCACAGTAGGGACAAATGGGAGTGCCACAAGCAGGATAGAGAATTCAAAGTATTGATACAGACTAATGCTTTGCAGGTTTCGGTCTTTTCATTGGATTTCTTGACGTTAATAAAAATGAAAGTAAACTCAAAGAAAACACTGACCCTCTTGCTTTTGGATATAAAATGTTTTATTCTAAACCTTTTGAAAAGTTTGTAATGAGTTGAGGCGTAATGCCCACATGAACATATTAACATAGTGAACACACATGGTTGCCATTTTGTAATTAAAGCAAAGTGTGGGATTATAGACACATCTGATCTATAAACACTGGAAGTAGCACTTAAAGTAGCATGCAACACTTGTTGAAATCAGGTTGATTTATTCAAAATGTGCACGTCTGCATGACCTCTAACATGTATACTGACAGTTTTTTGTACAGATGGGTTTTTATTAGAAATTTTGAAATTACAGAATAAACAATTTATTTTGTTTGTCTGGACATAATGTCTATATCTCATTTAAAAAAAGACATGCACACATTTTCGGCAAATGGCAAAATCCAAACCAAAGTTGTGGTTTATGACAAATGGATCTTGATTCCACTGCTGCACATTTTTATTTGGATTTTCTGAAACCACATGTTGACACTGTTATCTTAATGATCATTATGACTATGATTAGTAAATAATCATGTTTTTATGACATTGTTTCAGTGGCTTTCAATAGTCTAGTTGTTTTCACAGCATACTCACTGAGCTAATTGAGCTCTTTTGCATACAATAATCACAATGTTAAATCAATGTGCTTAATGAGGCTCATCTCTGCCATTATGAATAGATATACTTTCATTATGCTTGAGCTGGGATTTCGAAGCGAACCACAGACTTAATTAAAATATGTCACCCTGGGAAAAGAGGAGGATGCAATGTGAAAATGCTTGTGTGGGTGGAAATGAAATAAGTTGTCCCATAAACCCCATGCACACATGGGCATTCACACATTAATTCATACATGGACATACATACTGAAAACAAAGTCGTGCACATGTATCCTCAAGCCTCAAGAAAAAAAATAGAGATTGTAATGGTAGTGGCTAAAAACGACATACAGCTACGTTCCAGTGACAGATGCCATCTAGCCGTAGTAATTATGTTTAGTTCAGATTATGTTAATATGAGGTAATGAGTTGGGTGGCTTGTTAACCAACTAACTCTCAAAAAGTGGACTTTGCTGCACAAGACTGCTGTTTGCTTCCCGTTTCAAACCACGAGGGTCACACTTCTAACTGCGAGTTGGGACAGTTAAAAAAAAAAAAACTGTAACTACGGTTGTCATGGTGGCGTTTACTGTAGACTTGATGACAAAGGTTGCCTAACTTTAACCCACACCATGTTTCAAGTGATCATTTTAACTCCAAATCTGATCTTTACCTAACCCCAACCAAGTAGTCTTTGTGTCTAATCCTAACCAGACTTTAACCACAGCATAATCACACCATGAAATTATTTTTTAACAGAGTTTGTAACAGTTTTGGAGTACATGGTCAAATTACATATTTGGTCAAGGCCTTGTTGTTATCTTCACATGTAGCTTTATGCTCCCTGACATGTTATGTAACACTCCATTGAGAGCACTCCTCGACTTTCTTCAGCACTGACAGCTCGCCTCTCACTGGCTGTCAATCACATGGCCGACTGGGAAAAACCTATAGGATGACTTTTGGGGGCTTCGCTTTGAGCAGCAGTACTAAGACTGAGTTTGCTCTCCCCCAGGCTACTTAGCATTAATGTACTTGCGGTCTGTCTTTTAGTGTATTACAAGTCAGTATGTGTAACACAGACAGTAAGTGTTTTGTTGATATTGACTGCCTATTTATACACATACAAAGAAGAGCATATTGATATTTGTATAAACCCATCCTTGTTTGAAAGCATCTCATGACCTTATTTTTTTTAAATGTATTTTCTTCGGTTACTTTGTGACTCCTCTTTGACTTGATTACATATGACAGCTTATGACTTTAATGTACAGTCAGGCTCTGTACACACTTAAGGCAACAGACCAGAAGTTACAGCCTTTCCAGAAAAACGGGAGATTCAGAGCAGAAAAAGGGAGCAAACCTATAACCTACTAATGTTCTCCTGGTTGCACCAGATATAAATCCATTACAGCAGCTACTAGCTCACTTTGCAAGACTTCAGAAATATGGAAATAATTTAGGAAAATCTCTATAGCACTACCAAAATCAAAAACAAGCATCATGAGCTGTAGCATAATTTTCAAAATTGTGTTTTTAGCAAGCTGAACAATATTATGCTTAGGTGCCAATCATTTGTGCATTTAGACATTACTTCATTTTATATGTAAACACACTTACATTTTTGCTACTTTATTTTAATTCAGTTTAAAAATAATAGGAAATATCCAAAAATGCTAACCTTGCTAACATTATTTGGTCATACAGTCAACTGAGGTTTATTATGTTTAGAGAAGCGTCATTTAAAATCTTCTCATAAGGCGTCATTATAAGACAGCCAAGTGTCAGATCAAATCTATTGACTATATTATGTTACCTTTTATGGTTTTCACTCTAAACGGGTGATATATTAGCCAAGTTTTGTCAATTAACTAGTCTCTATGTAAGGCCTAGTTTGTGGTTTGCAAATCTCCACTTAGTACACACGTAAGTACAGTAAATTAATACATTTAAATTTATGAAGAGCTGGTGCAACTGGCTCTTGCCTCATGGAATTAAATCATACACAATGTTGATATGTTCTGAAATGTACTGTAACAAAAAATAAAACAAAACCCACATTAAGTCAGTTTTTGACAAAACATGCTCTTTTCCATGGGCTAACTTAAAATAGTCATTTGATACAGAAGACAAGTGAGCAGACTTGGCTGACATACCGTCGTGTAAGACACAATGAATTTTAAATGTGTTTTGTAATGCTACAAACTGTTAATAGTATTATGAAATGGTTTGAGAATAAAAGCACTGAAAGAAAACCATAAGACATACAGTCCAAACTATCTAACTCAGAGACACCAGAACCTAAAACATCCTCGCTTAATGGCATCAAACACAATCCATTATTGCAGAAATAGTCCATATAAAAAAATGACCCTCTTATAATGTGGAATCCAAATCTATATTCTGTAGAAAGAATCAGAATGAGCTCTAAAATGTGTCAGGGTGATGTACTTGCCATTTTTATCACCTTTAATAAACACCAAACTAGCCTCAGAGAAGCGTTTATCTGACTCAGTTTTTTTTTTTTTGTGCGATGGACCTTTTGTGCTCTCAGTGCCTCTAAAGTCTTGATAATTTATTCACTGCAGCGATACACAAATAGAGGTTTCTGATGGTGTACATTCAGTATAGGCAAGATATAACAGATTTCGTCTGAGCTCAGCTGAGGAAATATTCCTCAACACCTTAATCAAACAATGCAGAGCAGTAAGGTAAAGATACTCCTCACGCTCCAGAGCTTTAATTGCTACAGTACCTTACATGCAAGGGCTTATATCCAACTGGGAAAGAAAGATGTGGTTGAAGCACCAAGGTCTGTATCTATATTACAGCTGCATGAAAAAAAAACATGAGAGTGGGTTGAATCTTAAAAACCTGCAGGGTGGGATTAGGAAATAACAGAAAGCTCTCCTGATCCTTTGATCAGACTCTGAGAGACTGAAGACCCCTCTGCGATTTCTGTCAGAAAAGCAGGATCCTTACTTTGGTATAGGGGAGAGTGGGGTTTGATCACTGAGCATGGCACTGTTTGGTTAATGTTTGTGTCTCAACACACTGAGAATGGTAGTAAATACTTAAAACACACTGGTGGACAGGACATATTCCAGGTGACATTTTCCAAGTTGTTAATATTATTTATCTTTTGTGCGGGAAAAAGTCTGCTAATTTTGCTGCACATATGGAATTCCCATGAAATGTATCCATCCATCCATTGTCTGCCGCTTTCCAGGGCCGGGTCGTGGTGGCATCAGGTTAAACAATGTAACCCAGACATCCTTCTCCCCATCAATGCTCGTCAGCTCCTCCTCGGGGATTCTGAGGCATTCCCAGGCCAGAAGATATATATGTGCCATTAAATTTAGTTTAAATAAAATGTCAATGTCCTCTTCTTCCATTTATACCTCCTTCATACTGTGTTTTCCAAAATGCCTTCCCAAATACAGTGTTTGTCATTACTACTGTGCTAATACTGTATATAACATGTATGAGTGGACAAAGTGTTGCTCAGTCTTTCACACATCACCATCTCACACGTGGTTTTCAGTAAGGCACAAGTGGATTATTCTTCAGGATGAAAAGCTGAATGTCAGTTATGTAACACTTTCACATTCATCTCTTTAGTGAGGATACACTGACCAGTGAGTGCAAGGCATGTCAATTCATACTGCAAGAAGTGTAAACTTAAAGAAAAAAGCCACATTCCTTTGAAATACTTCAGCACAAACACACTGTCTCGTTGAGAACCAGTGTTCACTGTTCACGTCAGACTGTTTTTAGCAGAGAGGATTTATCTGATGCAGATTTCAAGGCCTCTGGAAAATCAATAGGAGATAACCACAGATACATCTATTGCTTTCTTAGTTTTGATGAATGCATTTATTTCTGTGTTCATAGGTTTTTATGTGGGTATATAATTAAAGAAGCTGTTCAGTATGTTGCTACCTCAACATGGGCTTTGATCTTCTTCCTGCTCAGAGAAGTTTGTTAAATTCATGCTTCTGATACAATCATTCGTTCCAGTCAGATTCGGTTCAATCACTAGCACAGCTGTTGACCATGCTGGCACAGAAATGATGAAAGGAAATGGGGCTCTGTCATAGAATTAAAGAAACTTGAAACTTGTGAGCTAGCACAACATATGTTTTCTTTTGTGTGTGTGTGTGTGTGTGTGTGTGCGCATGTGTGTGTTAAATTCGCACGAGAAACTATGAAGCATGATGATTAATTTGCGTCTAAGACACTGTCTCAAGGTTCCCAATCAATTATTGGAGCCCAATCCACTTAATGAATGCAGATGGGTAATTCATTGTCTATATGCACAGGAGTCTGTTTGCATGTATGAGTTTGTAAACTCTGTCATAACTCAGTTTCCACATTTGAGATTTTCAATGATAGCAATCTCCCGCTGGTCAGCGTAGTCTGGGCTGAGACCGTTTAGGTAGAGGCTGCCGTTCCTGGACAGGGCCCCCGAGACAGGACTGAGGGAGAGAGTCAAGTTGGGGTAAACCTCTCTGTCCTCGCACAGGTTGACCGACAGTGTTCTCTTGCCGGGGGTCATTTCTTGGTTGATTGACATGTTCATGCCCAGCTCGGATGACAGCTTGCGCTTGATAGATGCTGCACGCTGGAACTTGTCATAGATGTCAACGCTGAGCCGCCGCCGGGTCTCTTTGAACTCTGCTGACACATTTGCTGTCCACTCGGCTGCGTGCGCCCGAAACTCCCCAACCTGCAGAGAGAGACCGAAGATTGATGCCTGCAGGTGAGCAAACACAATCATCACCATGTTGACACATTTGCACGTGTAGTTGGAATAGTTTAGCTTCAGTAAATTTCAACAAATAATTATAAATCAACATCCTCCTAGAAATGAAAAATGTACACATTTTAGAAAATTGCTCAGTAATTGTTAATCATCAGGAGGCTTTTAAGTAACACTTATGTTACACTTTTTCCCAATTCCTTTTCTATATTTAGCACATGACAACATCTGGACCATAAATATGTTTATATACTGGTGGGATTTACCTGAGAAAGACCATATGTGGTCAACACATGGTGTTGTCCATGTATAGTGCAACATTTTAATGTGTGGGTTTTTTTGTTGTCATATCATACATGCACAATAGCTATGTAAATTCCTTTTACATATATTCATTGGTCTCAGACAATATAGGTTAATAGAAAAGACCACATAAATGTGAACAGCTGACCAATTACTAATTGAGTTCATTCTTGTGAACATAAATGCCATGATCATTAATCTGGTCAGACTATTGTTTAGCAGCCCTTGCCTCTGCACTGCTTTCTTTCATGTCTTGGCTGCGCTCTAATTAGTGAAGCTCATGAAAGGACCTCATAATCCTCATCCATTATTTGCAATAAACATTAATTCATCATAGAATCCAAATGCAGTTGTGGATATTGACAAAACAACTCAAATAGAACAAAAACGCACTGGTTTTAGCACTTGAATCAGAGCTAATCAAGAAGAATTACTCAAGGAAGTGTTCAGTATGCAGATTCACAAGTAGGTACAAGCTAATGATTTGATGTTAAACTGGTTCATTAACAAAATGTCTAACAGTCTGTTCTCAAGTTATTAATATAGCCCATGATTTAGTTTTTCAGAAAACTAGGTGTTGGCTATTCCCTTCTGGATTTAACACATTTTACTTATTTGATTCATGAAATCAACATGTGCTGTCAAAAGCTTGACTTTCACATGGGTGTAAAAATTGGAATATATAAGTAGGTTTTTGTTGTGACTGTGATGTGCACAGTGGGAGGACAGCTATTGCTGGAGAGGTAATACAGATGTGACAGGGTGCAGACATGTTTACACCTTACCCAACCATCACTTCTCCATTTTTTTCTAAAAAGCACGACCGTGTGGACAGTGTTCGATTAAAAGGTCTAGGTTTTTGGAGACTATATACTGAATCTGGTAGGTACCATCTTTTTGTTTATTGTCCATGCGAGAGGAGCAAAAACAGCATTGATATAATCTTCATAATGCATTACTGTAGTCCTCTCTGGGCTGCTTATTTATTTATTATACTCTGAGGTGTGCTTATTGACTCCAGAGCGCTTATGTCAAAATTTATGGCTTGTGTCTGTTTGTGCGCTCACGTCTCACACACACTAGAGCACACACACACACACACACACACACACACACACACACACACACACACACACACACACACACACACACACACACACACACACACACACACACACACACACACACACATATTGAGTATGTGCTTCCTCCTTCTCCCTCCTGTGTTTCCTTATGTGTGTATGTCTGAGTGTGTTGATGTATGGTTCTTTACTTCCAAATTTCCCATGTAAATATTGAACCCGCCAGAAGAGTAGGGTATCTAATTACTCAGCAGCAGCCACAGGAAACACCAAATATTCAATCCAAATCTTGTATAAGGTCGTATTTACTCCACAGGGCACAACCAAGATGGAGATTCAACACTTCAGATTTATGGCTCGAGGAGTGAACTAGAAAACACTGTGAGGTATTACTCTTTTACTGTGAGGGGAGATTAATGTGATGACACTTGTGAATTAACTGTAAATATCTATCTGCGTACAGCATTATATCCATTGCTAGTTCGAGATGTGAAGAGCTCAGCACAAATAGCTGTAACAGTAGCTTATGCAGGTAGTTGTTATTGATGTTTTATAAAAAAGGAACATCTTACCCCTGCAGCTGAAGTATATTTTTATTTTCCATAAATGAAAAATGTTGGCAGGCTGTAGTGCTACTTTAAAGACCTCACTATGGCCTAAAACAATGAATTGTGGAATCATCTGACAGCTTCTGAAACCACCTTTCCAATGTCAGAATTGGCTTTGATCTTCTCTCTGAAAGTCTCTTTTTTCACTCTCTCACACAATCACAATCATTACCACTCCAGTAGGGTGTGCTCTGTTACTCCCAATGGTACTACTAATCACATCAAGACAGGCAGAAGATACTGCATTATCGGAGACAGTTCTGAGAGGCCGTGGTGCACCTCATCAAGCATATCACAGGTACAGTTTGGGGTCAAAATCTACTTCTCTTCTATATTTAGAATTGCTTCATCAACTGTGACACATTTTGCGATTTGTGGGACTGACAGAGGTTGCTTCTTGAGAAGCTGTTCAATAATGTAGCAATCACTCACCACTTGCCATTTTGTGGGCAAAGCACAGCTAACTTGTGTTTAATGTATAAAAGTAAGTCACTGAATGTTAGGTTGGTTGGGAACAACAATTTTCAGGGGAAAAACTTTGGTCTTGGGGAAAAATCTCAGTCTATTCTTTTCTTTTAATGCATAGCTGGGTCTCAACCAATAAAAAGGCGGAAATGAGCACCGGCAGCAACTGAACATAAAGTTACACTTAGCCAATTGCTGACTTCTAAAATCCTCACTATCTTTGAACCAACAACTGTGAACCTCCAAGGTATATTTTCTGTTTTTCAACCATTAACTCCTACTTGCATCTGCTCTAACTCTAATGTGTCGTTCTCACAGCCAAGATCCTCTTACCTCCTCCTTAGTTTTCTTGGAGATGACCCGGAACCAGTCTCCGATCATACTGAGAACTGCAGCAAAGTAAGCCAGGCCTACCAGGATCCAGAACCACACCACCGGCTTGTAGTAGTTAAGATACTCTGGACTCTCTAAACCAACTGCAGAGCAAAAGCAGCATCAAGTGGGTTACACAACTCTGTTACATCATCCTGGGTTACATGTCTTACTTACCCAACTGTATCATTCTGCAAGGGAGAACAAAACAAGTAGCATTGATTTAATTTTAGTTCAAGAGGGCCTGATTCAGTCTGTGATACTTTAAACAGGTCTTAACCTTCCAGACATGTACAACTTCATGAGCTCTGGTCTTCAACTGAGAGGGTGGTCATGTATTTCTGTCATAGTATTGCCTTTAATTGATAGGATGAATATTAAGGCATTGTTGTCTTTTCCTGTAAATTCATGGTAAATACCATTATAAATGTTAGATATTGTGTAAATAGATTTATCTCTATAATAGATGACTTTAGATGGATTTAGCAGACAGGACTCTTCTCTATCTGTGCTACTGCTACAGTATGTTTAGATGTTTACCTTTATCACGTAAATGTCAGTTATGGACTTGGTGGGCAGTGTTCAGCAAAAGTTATATACACTAGTTTCACCACAAATCAACACGACATAAAATGTTAGTTAGATATAAGGGATTCAGGTATAGCTTTAGATAAATCTTATCCATGAGAAAAAATGATCCTCAGAACCTTTAAATAGCTTCTGAACACCTATCATGGTCTGTACCATAACATATCAACCGAGATGAAGCAGTACATTCATTCTGCTCACTGTGCAGTTACATAACCACCCATTACAGCACCAGTTTAACTAACAGCAGTCGAGGCTGATTAGTTTACTTTAACCACTGGGGTTGGCACAGGTGGCGTAATCTAATCTATAATCATTAGGCTTGCTCAGGGAAATTTAATCTAGCGGCTAAGTGTTTGTGATTTTTCCCATCTGCCTGTTGTGTGTCATGCAGGTCAAATCAAGCTAATCCCACCTGCTTGCACAAATACACACACTCTCATAATATGCACACATGGTTACTCTCTTTTTATCTCTCATATACACACACAAGTACACACATGCATATACAGTACACACTCATATATATATATATATCTTATATCTTATATATGAATCTTATATATATATATATATCTTAATAACACAACAACACAAATAAGACATTACTGTGTATACTACACAGTAATGTCTTATTTGTGTTGTTGTGTTATTAAGATTTCTGAGTAAATAATAACCATCTGCGTTTGTTGGCAGATATGGGTATGTAGATTTTTTATTTAACAGATGGGAAAGCTAAACTTCACATGCATTAGAAAAGAATATGTGTATCAAAATGTGAAGCGCAAAGTGCAATAGCTGGCCAACGACAGGGTTATTGCTACGATGCCCATCTGTTGATTTAGACTGCCTGAAGAATAAGTTGAATACAGATGCACTGATTCTAGCTGTCGCCTATAAAAACCAAAGACAGCCCAGAAATACAAATAAAAACCAAATGACCTTTTTCACCAGCGACAAAGTCTCCGAAGCCAATCGTGGAAAGGGTGATGACGACAAAGTAGATGGACTCCAGCGTGCTCCAGCCCTCGATGTGCTTGAAGATGACTGCTGGCAGGGCTACAAAGATAAGACACCCAAACAGGATGAAGAGCAGCGTGGAGATGACACGGATCTTCGTCTGGCTGACTTTCCCCTTCTGTAGGGGGAAAATAAATGTTGACAGAAAAAAAGATGTGAATTTCAGCAACAGAAAATACACTTTTCAGTTAGCTGGAGTGAGAGGGGAAACACTCAGGAGGTTGAAGGAATTTGCCTGAATTTGAATTGAGTTAATGGTTTTGTGTTATTGTGCAGTGCAATTAGTGACACTGAAAGCTCTGTCATCTGCTCTTTTGTGTTTTCTGGCCAACATGATCATTTTTTCCAAATTAGTTCACAGGAATAAATGATTTCTTGTAGCACAAGACCTTTCTTATGTTAAATCATCACTGTGAATGAAATGAACATTTGCAAGCATGCTGCCATTTCCCCCGCTCCCTGATTCCCCACAGGCTTTTATTTATTTATATTGCTTACTTGACATTTTGATGAGTCACTTCCTTCGACCTCCTTCCAGGAATACGTTTGCTGTTTTCTCACATCTCAAACATCAGGCTGCAGCGCTCATGTGGCATAACTTCTTACTGGCATGCCCACTCAAGCTGGGGGTGAGGTGTCACATCAATTGATATGCCTCACATGGCCTCACATGACTTAATTTTTCACATGCATTCATAGTAGCAGATATCATAATTGATTCATTACAGTTATAGTCTGTGCTCTCAACTGCAGCTAGAAGGATTTTAATTTCAAGTGAGCCCTGCAGCCCCTCTTTTTGCATCACTGTTACAGTACATTAGTGTATATTCTGTATGCTGCTGTTTTCAGTGCTGCATTTCCACTTACAGCGGTTGCTTAAAGCTGGTATCTAGTTGATTGTGCCCTTTTCCCTTCCAGTTATGTAAGCCCAGTGCTAAGTGCCTCTAAGTGGAAGCATAAAGTGCAGGCAGATCTTGGATCACTGCTTCTGTGATGTGTAACATTTTTACGGCACTAAGTGATGCAGTGGACTACAGTACAGTAGTGTACAGTTTAAAGCAGTGGGTCTTACAGGACTTTCATGTAATCTAAAGGGACTGGTGAATCTGAGGTGGTCTCTCAGGCTAGCATCTTCACTGCACAGCAGACACCTCAGCGGCTGTTACAGTACATATATTTCTATAGTTTGAATCAGATACCAACCTCCTCCCCTATAGAGAGAGACCACACAGCCAGGAATGAAACAAAACTATTGTTTACTTGTTGCTGCCACGTAACCGTTGTTGCATTTATTTTTCCCATTAAAACATAATTGGGACAACAAATTAAATATACAGTAAAGTATACAGTCAAAAGTTTGAACATACCTTCCGATTCAATTGAATGAGCCAGTGTGACCAAACTTTTAATCTGTACTCTACATTTTTACTATTTCTAGGTGACAGTTTTGGTCTGGACGCTGTTATTTTATTATGTTGTACTATTGTCCAGCTTTATGACCACTGATGAAAGCCTGTCTAATCTCTGAAGCCCACTGACTCTGAGTCTGAAAGGCTTGCCCGACATCTCAACCTGCTGCCCTGCATTCCTAAATTGCTGGTTGCTTTGCTCTTTCACAATGCAGTCTCTCCAACCCTGTCTCTGGATATGTTGGTCACCTGGGACTACCTCATCAGGGATGTAGAGGCAGCTGAAACATACTGCTTTCTTTGAGCTACAGTCAAATCAAACAAAATTCCCACCTTACTGAAGAAGCATCAGGACTGATACTTGACAAAACAAGTGACACCACCCGTGAGCTGTCTGAACTATTAAAATATGATTTAACTCACAACTCCGTCCTCACACAGGAGCTCAGAGTAAGCTGACTCCTTAGGCAAAACAAGTGACAAGTCACAGTCATATAAAGAAAAAGGCTATGTGACTGCTACCATGAGTGCTTTTTTGTTCATCTTAAAGCCAAATCATTTTGAATTCTTACATCTTTGAATACCATGCTGATTTACTGAAACTCAGGTGCTAATTTAATGGCTTTGCAGCAGATTTCACTTATCCATTTACAATTTTCGACAGATCTGTGTTCTATTGACCTGCTCCTCACCTCAGGACTACAGCCTACTGAATGAACATTTCTCTTAAACCTGTAACGAAGCAGCTTTTCATTTTGCCTTTATCTAGGATCTTAAATGTAATATTATTTGCAAGTTTCTATTTATTCAGTGTTTAAACAACTCTTTTAGTTTTTAAAAAATATAACTTTATGAATTTTACTCACTTGTGTTTTATATTTCCACTAAGAGCATCGACAGGATGCCTTTTTCATGGCTGGTTTTTCATTGTTTCGTGAGGCACATGGTATTGAATCTGTCTGAACTATCTGAATGCTAACCTACTATTATTCCTCCAGCCATCCATTTTTTGCACAATCCATTTAATAAATTATGCATTTCACAATAAGCAGAGGTGGTAAAGGGCCAAAACCCAACAGCAGATAATAATTTTTACACTGTGAAAATAGAATCTACCAGTTCAGTGCATTTAACCTGGTGTGGGTGCGTAAACTCCTTTACAGTCATTGTTCCTGTCAAGTATCGACCTGTTTGACTGATGTGGTTTTTCAATCATTTGAGTTTCCAGGAGAAACCTAATGACTGATCCATCAACCAGACTCATTTATATTCTCTATGTCTAACATAAGTAAATGGTGCCTTAGAGATGTTTTTGAAGAACTACAACAGTTGTCCTTGCGAGCGTGTGTATTTCTGGCCAGAGGGCTTAACAAGTCCATGTTTGACTTGCACTGTAGTAAATATTCCTACCATCATTATTTCAGGGTGATGTATCGATCTATTTGTGCTGCTAGCTTATTTCACTACCATACACAAACAAAGAATATTACTAACCAAGAGAGCTCAGCAAAAGTTCAGTCAGGAAGACTTTCTTGATGTATGCCTAGGCCTGAAGTTTTATTTCTCATCCATCATGTCTTTCTCATCTATCACGCAAGTCTATTTCCTAGCTGTCATCGCCTTGGGGGCATAGATTGAGTATCAACTGTTCATTAGCTGGTCACATCTATCCAATAGCACAGCAACACAACTTCACTGTTAACCTATCATCTGGTTGCTGTATTTTTAAATATGCCTCTCTCATGCAGCTGTTATGCGGATCCCTCCACCTCCCCTTCTCTGCCCAGTCTTCACCGGATCATTAGTCTCATCACTTCATCGGCTACCAGTCTCATCAGATGTCATTAGCCAGCTCTAACTTCAGTATCTGAACTCCATGGGGTGTCTCAATCTATCTTGCGGCTGCTCAGGGATGATGTCCCTGTGGAGTCTAAGTGCCATTTGATGGTCATTTGTATCTCTTTTTTAATAAACATTATCTTTTCTCCATTCAGGTGTCTGTCCTGATTGAAAAAAAAATATATATATTCATCCGAAAACAACTGTAATTTTCTGATCTGAGCTTTCAATACTGAAACAAACTACATTTTAGATTGCTGTCCAGGACTCTGTTGGCATGGCAACCCAAAAACTGCATTGACTCCTTCCACACAGGCTGGAGAGGAGGCAGAAAACAATCTTGTACGTGTGTATGTGAATCTTCTGCTATACTATCTTCTGGTTGTTTACAAAGACACTTAGGTATTTAAGAGCTTTACAAGAACAGATCTCCGAAATCGTTTTTTGCAGCTGCTGGATAATTAAGTCACCCAGTGTGATTCTACAAAATGGCACATTGCACAAATATACAAATGATTACCAAATAAAAAAACATCCTCATGTGAATAAAACAAACTCACCACAATCATTTTCTCTACTCTGGTGATGCCCTTCCCAAAAATGGTCCCCAGCTGGTCTCCAACACCAGCCAATAAGAATCCAAATAGAGGAATCCCCAGCAGAGCATATATTATGCAGAAGATCCGCCCACCCTCTGTGTGAGGAGAGATGTTCCCAAATCCTGACAGAGAGGAGACACAGACAATCAAATCAATTAGTTCAGGAGGCAGGGTTTAGTTCAATATCTATTAACTATTATTTGTTTTACATACTGCATCTTAAAAGTACATCATATCTGCATCAAAGCTGGAAGAAGATACAAAATGACTTTAAAATGAACTTGATAGAAAAGAAAACTTTTCATAGTTTGATGAAAGTTAACTGTGCTATGAGCATCACTGCAGACAGATGATGCTCTGAGATTTGAGAAATTGCTGCTGTGAGAAAGAGAAATGAAAAGGCACTGACTCGCAAGAAGAGTTTATAATTCACACCCTCTGTCCTCAAGCAACCTCTGCACAAATGAAAAATGACAAATATAAAATGAATGGTAAAAAAGACACAGTTACAGTGTGCTGAACATCTTCATATGTGCGCGCACACACAGAAACACACTTTCACAGGTTCACTGCTCTTCATCTTCTCTCCAAACCCACAATCATCATGTATAACTAGAAAAGCAGAGGAGGTTTGTACAGTAGAAGTCCACACTCTGGGTAAACAAAACCCCTCTGCATCTAAGATCCCTTAAACCTTGATCCATGCATTCAACAATACACGAGTTCCACTATTTAACGTTTCATGAAGGGGTCTACACAATGAACTACACCCATGTTTCTTTATTAATGCAATAATCACTCTGAGGGTAGGAACTGCAGGGTGCCTTCTAATTACTTTCAAGCCTCACTTGGGAGTAGGGTGGCATTAAAAGTAAGAAAAAATGTCAGGTCTCACTAATTTGATGATTACCGTAGTTCAGTGGGGGACAGGATGCCTGGTTTTTAACACCTTTGGGTGCAGAAGCAGCACTCACTTCTTTTTTCCCCCCTGAATTAAACAGATTAATTCGTGTTTATTTTCTCAGTTCATATTCATGTTCTATCATAATTTCAGGCATGAAAAACAAGTTAAATTGGGCTTACTCAAACAGTATTAATGTCATGCACTGGGAGAGACATTGGTATTAATTAGCAAATTTTGATTTTGTCACCTTGTTGTAACATTCACTTTAACAGTCACATTTTGTAATGGGTAAGATCAGTTTGAAGAGAGCATGAGCAACAATATTGCCATTGTTAAACATCAATCCATTCAAAAACCAATAAGTCATTCAATTAGTTTCACATTTGACTGCAGCATTGCCTTCATGAATAGTAATTCACTTTTCCACTTTATTTTCACTTTATAATGAGTCACTGCAATCATCTCATTCATGACAGTACTGAATGGTTCAACGCTGAGTTACACAATGTTCACATGAAGTAACATGTCAGAGATTTTGCCATGATCATAATTCTGTACTTTTACCCTATTTAAGTAAGTTTTTGTATGTTGGACTTTTCCCTGTAACAGTATAATAGTATTTTTAATGTCATTTCATAAATAATCTGAATAATTCTGCCACCAAGTTAAATTTGTATGGTATGTTCACACCAAACAGATACATACATATTTTAGTTATAAAGGAGAAGGATCCCTATGCTCTGCTGGAAACAAAGCAGGGTCGAAATTGACCCAAAGTTATCACAAAGAATAATAAAAAATGTCTTTAAAACACACAGCACTGGAGGTTTGCTTTGATCTATTTTCTATATGAAATGTGATTTTCAGCAGAAACATAAATGTCAGAGAGACATGACTGGGAAGTCCCAGAAGGGGAAATAATACATATATTCTTCTCCCATGAGAGGAGAAGAAAGAGGTGGGAGAGGCAACAAAGAGAAAAGCTGTTTCAGTACATTTCCTGCATAAAGTACAGTATATGCAGTAGATGAATACAAGGGTGGAAAATATTTGCCTCAATACTGCACATCCAATTAAAGATGAATACAATCTGTGAATATGAATTCCTGCACCACCCCTGAATCAAGCCGTCAAGTCAGGAGAATACAAGTAAATTTTAATGTCTTATTGTTTTCTTTTCTGGACGTTACTGTAATACTGTTAATAATAACTCTTAATGGGTTGGCCATTGACCCAGTGGGTTTCTCTGAAATTATTTCTTTGCAATAGCGGCCTGACCACAGAACATATTGTACCAATCAGGTGAAATTATTATGATTGCCAACAGACAGTATAGCAATTATGTGCTGTTTACACTAATAACCACTGACGGTAGTACAGTACACATAAAACACCATCTAGGGATGATGCTGATGAACTCACAGATACTATAACATCTTACATCCAATTCTGTGAAGACACTGTGTCTGACACAAAAACTGTGAAAATAATGGGTGTCAACACAGTTAAAACACTGTCTTAATGAAAGAAAGGTTGCTTTTTGCTCTGGTTATGTGGAATTACTGTGTGAAAAAAGGAGACAGTTAAGGGGGGAAATCTTTAAGGCAAAACTAAATTATTTAATTTTTAAATGGAAATGTTAGACAAGCATGGGAGGATTTAAACATATTAATGGGCAGAGCCAGTAAAAAAGCCATTATTATTATTAGCAGTGAATCTTTCTTAAATGAACTAAATGATTTCTACAGCAGATTTGACACTGTAGATGACAGAACAGAATGTGACTCTATTTTAGAGCAGAACCATCCATTGTCATTAAAGAGGAGGATGTTGCTGCAAGTCTTCTCAGACTGAAACCAAATAAGACCACTGGCCCAGACGGTCTGAAAGCCCATCTTCTTAAAAACTGTGCTGCTCAATTAAAAGTTTCAGTATTTTTTCCGACACAAGCACTGTGCCTATAGTGTGGAAATGCTCAACAATAAGGCCTGTGCCAAAGAAGCTGGGGGCAAATACACCTAATGATTTCCGGCCAATTGTTATAACCTCAATACTGTGTAAAACAATGGAGAGAGTTCTGGATGGTTACTCGACCACCTCTGTGCACAGCGTGCTGGACCCTCTCCAGTTTGCTTATAGGAGTGACAGAGGAACAGATTATACGGTGCTAACTCCACTTAACACTGTCACAAAACACCTGATGCATCCTAAAGTATATGTCAGGGTTTTATTTGTGGACTTTAGCTCCACATTTAATTCCATGAAGACATCTATTCTTCTTAGAAGGTTAAGCAATCTTAACATTGATAAAAGTGTAATTCTCTTGATCAGAAATGTTCTGTCCTGCTGCCCTCAGAGGGTGTGTGTGTCAATGGGAGCATGTCAGATGTGCTCACTGTGAGCACAGGCTGCCCACAAGGCTGTGTTCTTTCCCCTGGGCTCTTTTTACTAATGATTTGGTGATCAATGACAACGATTTTAAATTGCTTAAATATGCACACAACACGGCCTTAGTTGGGCTTCTACAGAAAACCAATTCTGTTAGTGAAGCTGCATATTTAGCCAAGGTAAAAGCTTTCGAAACCTGGTGTCACAGCAGCCAGTTTGTTATTAATGTGGATAAAACAGAGGAGCTGGTACTTTCCACAAAACAGGATGTGATCATTAAGCCAGTTTCACTCATTGGCCAGTCTGTTGAAACTCTCAGATGACCTTCTCTGTTCATACAGAAAATATTCTGAAAATATATTCACAACGACTCTATCTTCTGAGAAGGATCAACAGCATCAGTGTCAGCCAGAAGATATTTGAAGTTGTGTACAAGAGTCTTGTAGAGACTATTCTAACCTTTCATCTCCCAGCCTGGTACAGTCATCTGAGCTGCCAATCTAAGAACAAGCTCTCTAAGATAGTAGTCTTAGCCAGTAAAATAGTTGGTTCACCTCAAACCTCTTTGAACAAGCTGTTTGTGAGAGGACGAGGAAGAAAACAAGGAGCATTGTCGCTGACCTCTCTCATCTTTTCTCTGACCAGTTTGAGCTTTTGAGCTCTGGGAGACGCGACAGAGTTCCTTTGGCAACCAGGAATATTTATAAGAAGTCTGTTATCCCAAGTGCAATTAATATTTTAAACACTTGCAAATTATCAATACGCACACAGGAACTGTGACGCACTTGTATTTCTATACTTCACACTTTTTATGTATTTTAAGAAATGATTTTATGAAATGTCATGGATTCTATGGTGTTCATCATGTAATTTCTGTATACTGTATGTCTGTTATTGGTGAGCCAAAGACAATTTTCCACCATCCTGGACAATAAAGTTTTATTCTATTCTATTCTATTCTATTTTGACTGCTATATGCTGAAAAAACTGCGAAACTGAAATTGTGCACCTTCACCTTGCAACCTTTTTCTATATGTTTGAGTTTTCCAAAAAGCAAACAAGACAAATCTATGCACTCAAAACAAAATTAAATCCACAAAGCTCTTCTTCTCTTTGCTTCAACAATCATTCATCGCTCATTTCCTGAGACAACAGTTGTATGTCTTCCGAGTCAAACTTCAGTAAACCCTCCTTTTATAAAGAGAAAGCTGGACTTTTCTGCATCACTGGAGTAAAAAACATGAACATACTATATCTCAGGTGAGCAAGGGGAAAACCTACAGTGCAGATGTTATTCTATCTCTACACAACGTCGCCTTTAATCTGATAAAAATGCACACATATTTTCCTACCACAGGGAAAAGTAAACTTATTTCGAAGTTGTTTTGTGATACAGGAATGAGCTCTAACAGGATCTTAGAGATGTGAAATTGAGCACAAAACAGACAAGCTGATATTTTAAGGTCTGCTTGGATGAGCCAGATAAGATCAATGTCTCTGTGTGCTGTTGCTGTGGTAATAAGAGGTGCCGGCACAGGGCTGGTGCAGTGCAGAGACTTTTAGAGAAGGGGCTGGAGCAGAGTTTGGGTCAGGGTTAGTGCAATTTCATGACAAAATTAATCAGATAGACAAACTCACTTATTTTCTGCTAGACAATGAGCCCTAACAGGATACTAGAGATGTGAAATGGAGTCCAGCAGCCTGCTGAATAGATGCACCGATCTGTCAAGATTTGCCAGATGAGCTGTCAGACTAGCTGTGCCTGTGTGCATGTGTGAGTGTGTGCACGTGTGTGAGCTACTTCTTTTTTCTGATTAGTAAGCTCTTACAGCTGGAAGTGACACACAGAGAGAGAGAGAGAGAGAGCGTGATGGTGTAAAAAACATGATGGAAAAGGAAGCAGGTTATAGACTCAGGCTGTGTGAATGTGCTACAGTCTGAGACAGATGACAGCTCGCTGATTATACAGCAGGAACTAAGTGGGCAGAGAAGAGCAAATGAGCACACTCCTCTCGTTTTGCATCAGACTGCTTAGCAATTCTTTTTCATTTAATCAGTTTTGGAGAAAAACACATCACAGTGCTGCAACATCCATGAAACACAAAAACACCACAGCAAATGAAATTATTCCAAGCAGTCCAATCCAATCCACTTTATTTATATTAGGGATGTCCCGATCCGATATTTGGATCGGATCGGCCGCCGATATTAGCAGAAAATGCATATCAATATCGGATCGGCCTGCACGGGAAAATCCCGATCCGGACTCCCGATCCAGTTTGTTTTCAAAACTCCGGTCCGTGTTTTCCAGCGCACCGATGTAGGTAATCCATTCCAGTTTTTTTCAGCTTTTCCCCCCAAATCCGGTCCGCGTTTTTCAGCACACCTAGCGACCTGTCCAGCATCCCACTATTTATTTTCTACTCAGCTTTTTTGTGTGTTTTGCTTTTTTAATACAGTTTACAATATTGTTTGCACTGATGGCTTTTTAAGCCTGGGTTTACACTCTTGTTGTTCAAGAGCAGAGCATTGATGCCAATTCAGTTTGTGTGGTTAATTGACTATTTATTATTTTGTCTATTTTGTGTTTATTTAACCCTGTTAAGAATAAACAGGTCAGCTTCTCATTACCAACCATTGTGGATTATTCAAACTAACCTAATTAAGTTGGCTAGTTGTTCTTAAGAGTAAAACCCTTTTCAACATGAGTATAACAACAAAATAAGTAAATATCTTTAATCTTTACTACATGCTTGGATCGGCCGGTATCGGTATCGGCCTATGCTAAAAGCTACAATATCGGTATCGGATCGGAAGAGCAAAAAGCTGGATCGGGACATCCCTAATTTATATAGCACCATTTTAGCAAACACAAGGTTTCCAAAGTGTTGCACAACAAGATAAAACACAATAAATAGATAGATAGATATTCCAAGCAGTACAGCAGCACTATATAAAAAATATATAGCACCGAAGGTCAGTACATGTACCCAGGCATCTGAGATAGTCCCAATTATCTCCAACACAAGCACTAACTGATATATCACAACATGCTATTATTATATTTGTTAGCTGCAGACTTCATTTCTATTATAAATAAACAGGCGATTATGTATATTGCAGAGGACACTGCAAAAAGAACAAAAGTTGCAAATGAGGCACAAACCTCTTTCAGCATAGACACAGATTCTGTAAAGCGTCTTTGAGTTTTGTTAAAAGCGCTCTATAAAATAAATGTATTATTATTATTATCATTATTATTATTAGACAACTCTCATGGACTAATGCAAAGGCAATGGTCTTAGCTTCCTGGTTTCCTTGAGGCAGTACATCTTTGGTTCTGAGTTTTGACTGGTATTTTGACCCTGGTATACAGTACCAATCAAAAGTTTGAAAACACTTTCTCATTCAAGTGGATGGAAAGATGTGTCAACATTTTTGAATAAGTCACAGACCTAATTCTTGATGTTGTGAATTAATAGTAAATTATATTTATTGAATATAATGTGAAGTGAGAGCAAGTGCAAAGTAGCTACAAGATTGAGGAAAAGAGTGTGACCAACAAACTTTTGCAACTTTGATAACCAGGACCCTAAATGCAATCCTGGTGCAATGAAGCACAATCTGGAAAAGGTGCCGATGGACATTTTAGTTTAGCAAGTGTAATTTTACTGTGCCAATGCAATTTCATGCCAAAATGGTCTACAAAATTGCATTTGTCTCCTCTGGCTTTGTACATGCAGAAAAATTGCAAGTGGACTGTGCTTATAAAGCCCTTTTCAACATTTGAACCATTTTACCATTTTAAGTGTCTGGAAAATGTATTCAAATTTTGTATTTTGTGAGGTGACATCTTGTCAGACGCCTTGACAAACAAAGAAATAAGAATGAGGAATTGAACTGATAAATAATGAGAATCTGCTCTTCTTACCGATGGTGGTGATGACAGTTCCAGCAAAGAAAAATGAAGAACTGAAATCCCAGAGGCTCATCTGTTTGGATGAATTTCCTGATGGGTTCACACCTCCTCGGACCGCTAAAACCACTTGCTAGAGCAGAAAATGAAACACAAAAACAAAAGTTAGTAAATAATGCACTCTCTCAATTGGAGTCTGAGGGACATAATTAGCAGTGTGCATCAACTTTCTTGGGGAATAGATGACAGCTGAGGTAAACATCCACCCAAAACCAATTAAGAGCTGTGAAAAACAATGAGCATCTGTCCCCTCTGTGAAATTAGAAATAGAACATTTGGGATTTTAAATTCCTGTACTCATAACAGCAGAGCAAAACCTGTTATGATTTTAAATATACAGGCTAATTGATGTGTTAGACAAGATACTTAAGCAATGTAATCAGTCACTCATTGCATACTGAAAAACTAATTAGGTTACATTTCTTTACTGATTATTCTACACCAAGCAGTTACAGTTACAACACTCTGTAATGACCCAGCTCTAGAGTCCACAAAAAAGGGAGACACACCATGGCAGACGGTTAACAAAAGATATTTATTTAAGACAGAATAAACTAAATTAAAGTTGTGCCAAATTAGAGTATGAAGCGCAGTAGCATCAGTGGTGTAAGAGCTGGATGATGGATGTGTGAATGTGTGTGTGTGTGTGTGTGTGTGTGTGTGTGTGTGTGTGTGTGTGTGTGTGTGTGTGTAAGGGTGTTGTAACTATAGCTGCATATCCTGGAAGCAAAACTAAACCAAAGATCGGGCCTGCGGGGAGAAGCAGAGGGGAGAGGATTAACAGAAAGGTCTGAGCTCTCACACAGCCTCCCCATGAATGAGAAAGGAGTCACAAATAAGCTACAGGGCACCGGAGTTACTGCAATCAGCCTTCACCTGCAAGGGAAAAGTCAACCACACCCACACATGAACCCACAGTATCATCACAACTCAAAGCACAGCACTGACCTATGAAGCTCTGCTTTTGGTAGTATGAAAAATCAGAGATCTGGATTATTCCTGATTACAAAATACATTTTCAAGAGGAGTGTGTTGAAGATGTGAGAACCAGCTGGTTCTGTACGGCACTGATCACTCTTGCTCCGGTGATCAGTTGACTGTATGGTAAGTGTGACCGTATTTATTTGTGTGTGTGTGTGTGTGTGTGTGTGTGTGTGTGTGTGTGTGTGTGTGTGTGTGTGTTTGACAAGAGTCTTATAGTGTCAGCCAGGTGTAACAAGCCTTTCAAACACCAGCCGACTACACAGGAAGCAAACCAGCAACATGTCTTCGCATTCAGGGCTGTACTCATATGACAGGAGAGGAGAGGGGAGTGAAGCAGCTGCAGGGAAAACAAACCTCTGTGCACCTTCTCACACACACACGACATGATAGACAGAAGGAGCTGTGAAGCTCAGAGCCACACACTGAACGATAGTACATCTATGCTACAGATATGATGGGTATGTACTTTAACATTTAACATACACAAAACATTCACAATCACTCTATATTATTACGTCACCTAAAAACATGAAAACATCACCCCTGTCACGATTTAAATAATAGGAAGACCACCAGCTGTGTTCTTTGAATTTTAGAATAAATACAGATGAGCTTTAATCCAAAACATCCTCTATGTAAAAAAAGTACAACGACTGCACATAAAAATGTAAATATTTTTGTGTATTCTGGGTGACTTTACATGTTTTTAATTGCTCTCAAAATGTAAAAATGGGTCAAAGTTGACCTGAACAGTTAAAAGGGTTCAATAGTTTAAAGGGTGCCTACTTTTTCAGACCTCTGTCTGAAATCCTACTTTTAAATAAAGAGACAAAGAATTTGAGTGGTAAAGTTAAATCTGCCCCCGTTATCACTGTATAAGTGCTGTGCTGGAGTGGAAAGCTTGACAGGCATAGCAACCGTAACTATGGCGTGTAGGGTTTAGACAACGGTTATTTCCTCTGAATACTGGATTGCCCAGCTTTTTAAAATCTGACTACCACAGAGTAGTTCGCTGCAGTAAAACAAAAGATTTCTTGGCCCAAGTGGCTTCTCAAGATACAGAATCATTACTGAGACAAATGATAGAGAAAAGCTTTGAGACCTCAGGGGGACAGCCAGTACAGCTACACAGAGCTGATGATAATAAATTGCACAGGAATACTTTACTGGGCTGAAGTATGTTTTCCCCCTATGTATATGTGGAATTTCTTTTCTAATTGAGAGCAATAAAAAGTGCTGCATTCTTGTGGTGCACCTTTACTGTAATAAATATAGGGACTTGTATAAGTGGAGTTCTCTTTTTGTGTATCTCCATTATAAAATATCAATAAACCCCCAGGAAAAAGGTGTAATGCTACAATAATGATGTACTACCCACAGTCCTCCTGAACTAGCACTGTCAGCTTTTCCTGAGTCTGACTCTGCACACGCACACACTTTAGGGTCACTGCACTGTCAGGATGCTGTCTGCTGCGATTCATCATCCTAAGCGAAACTGAGAAAGCTTTCATTAACCCATCACTAATGAGTTCGATAAGGCAGTGAAGATCAAGTGTGTGAACAGCCACTAATTATGAGACAGTTTTGACATGATAGGTCAGTGGAGCGAAGGTTGTTCTGATGTGTTGAACGTTCTAGTAATATAGCTAAAATTTGAAATGATGTGTTGCTTATCCACTCAAGCTGACATACACATGTTCACGTTGTATGATTTTGCACCTCACAATTTGTCAGTAGGCTATTCAGTTACACTGCAGGAAGTTGTGTGCACTTTATGTAGTGAGTTGGGAAGTCAGCGTGTGGAAGTTTGGGTAGTTGATGGACGTGTTGCCAATCCGAACTTTCATGTACAAGACTGGAGTTTGCCTCTAGTCACAGACATTTTAATTAACCATAACAATGATCTTTTCCTAATCATAACCAAGTATTTTATTAGGCTGTTGATTTGGTTTTACGATTAGCAAATTTGCTCTTTTGGTTCAGTCCCACAGCTCTCAACAACCTTGTTTCTAGCAACAACTGGCAGGTCGTTTTTGAAAATAACCCACTGAATACTACCTGCCCAGCATCAAACAGCACACAGACAAAGTTAGCGACTACCTGGTGAACACAGAGTAGCATTTAGCAGTAGACAGATCATTTTTCAACAGGGAGTTCATCTTTTTCAAGACTTGGTTGGGACCAAAACAGAACTACAAGGAGAGTTATTGGAGCTAAACTCACACATGACCAGGAACATACTGTAACTCATGGATATGAAAATATTAAACTGTTTGCTAAAAGTTTGCTATATTAACTGTGACAAGCAATTTTTAAAAACATTTTGTTAACAGTTGCAATGAACACACTAACATATCCGTTAGCTTAAAACAGTCTACCCACAATGAATCAGCCAGGAAGACAAACCTGATTTTACACATGCAAAGAATACAAATGTACAAGCATAATGTACAAAGACGAACCAATGAATAGTTGAGTGCCAAGTGCAAATTACAACAAAGGAGAGGGTTCAAAGATAAAATCCTGAAACTCATACATCCACTGTGCCTGTGAAAACATTATTGAGCAAACCACACAGGCTTGGCTCATTCAGCCCCTTTGTTTCACAGCCAAAGCAGCTATATTAATTCACTGTTTTGGCACTCTGTTGCATGCAAACTAATCACAGCCATGGGAAATGATAAGACAGGGTAATGTGGAAACCACACTGACCGTATCTAAACTGAGCCAAATGGCCCAGAGAGATTGAATTGTCTGAGCTTTTTGACATTGCTCACTTTTTTAATTACTCCCTTTGAGAGCACATCTCTCCCAAATCCTCTGCTGACTGGCTTTTGATCAGTGGGAGCCTAAAATATATGTGTGTGTGTGTGTGTGTGTGTGTGTGTGTGTGTGTGTGTGTGTGTGTGTGTGTGTGTGTGTGTGTGTGTGTGTGTGTGTGTGTGTGTGTGTGTGTGTGTGTATACATAATTGAGTAAAGGTGAGTTGGGGGATATACCTGTGTATCAATAAATCATTGTTGCCTAAAGGGCTCTGGACTCATGGAGCCAATTGTCTAATAGATGATTGGCAGAGCTGTGGTCTGTTACCTGGTAAAAACCCAAAGACAGTGAGCAAGATTACTGGTATGTAGATACACATAAATTGGCTCACAACAGGCAAATTGTCCAATTTTGGGCTGGTGAAATCATACATTTATGAGCTGCTAATTAAATCAGCTTTTATCTGATATCCATTACTAACACACACAAAACTAAACTGTTAACTTTTAATGTCTGTATACAAAGCATAACGAGCACTGAATGATTCAGTGGAAAGGTCAGTGGTGGACAAAGTGGAGTCCTACTCCCTGAAAACAAACATTCAATTGGCTAACAAGACATTTTATACAACAGTGGTGTAATTTTACCTCAATTCACTATGGCTTTAGTATGAAAGAAGGCTGACAAGAAGTTACCATATTAGAACAGGGGTCATACAATACATGAGACATGGTTAAATGGCAAAGCAATATCCTTAAGGCCCAGGGCATGATAGAAAATATAGTTTTTTCTTCATTAATAACTATACACCATATAAAGTCCAGAATTTGAAACATAAAGAATAAATAGACTCAACTGTTCATTCCAATAATTCTAATGTCACCAACTTAATCAATCTATACCAAGTCAAATGTTCCACTAATGAAAGCTGCAGTAATAATCACAGCAACTGCTTCACCATGCCAACTAAGTGCTGCAAAAGAGAGATAAATGGTGAGCATAATGAAAATAAGGAGAACGACAGGCAGCATTAACATATGTTGAACAACACCACATATTTGAAAAAAAAAATAATTTTCCTTTTCTTTTTTCTTTTGGTCAAGTGAAGGCGCAATCTCTGTGCACATTAATTCCTGCAGTTTTCTTTTGTTCAGAGACTCAAGTTCAGTAACTACATCCTTGAGATGTTACATATATCAGTATTTAATCTCGGGACAGAAGGTGTCATCACCATCTTTGAACAATGACTCATTTGAAATAACCGTCATCTGTTATCAGATCCTCTTGCATAAAATTATCTCATTTACATGGGTTGGCAGAGCTCATTAGACTGGATTCAATAAAAAATCCATGTCAGCCTGGGTTGGTTTTATATAATCAAAGGGTTTGTGTAAATTTCGATGAATACCAAGACTGTGAAGAAAATGTCCTAGTAAAAGAGCTTTCAACAGGGCATCGGCCAGAAAAATATATCAAATCAAAATTCATGAGCATTGCAAAGGGTCAAAATGTTTTGTAGCTTGCATTTTCATTCTCAAATCAAATATTGCTGTATACAAAAGTCATTCATACTATATATTACGTTTAGTCCCACCAACAATGAAATACTGCACTTTTATCCACCCTTGCTTTTTTAAGCCACTGTAACTCATAATAACACCACAAGGGTTGGAAGAGGATTTATAAATGATACCTCTATGTTACACCCACAGCATGGTACTTATGATTAAAACATGGTTGGAAATACCCAATTAAAGCTGCAATATTTGTTTTTGTTCATAAAGCTGAATATGCTTAAGCTACACTAAAAAGCAGCCATAATGTTGATCATGTTAGTTTAGCAGGTTAGTTAACACTAAAAATAAAGTACAGCTAAAGTTGAAGGGAAAGTCATTAGTTTTACAGATATTTGGTCAAAGTACTGTAAAAGTAATTTTGTCGATGATGATGCAAGACAAAAATTGAACTGGATTCATCTTCTGGGGACCATGAATATCTGCACAGAAATTCAGGAAAGTTGCCAGGAAAGTTTCTTTCATTATAACCACGAGGCACATATTAAAACAACACAGCTTGCTTTTTTGTCATCATGACACTTTATCTACTGTTAATCAGAAACTAAACCAATTGTGGAAGCTCTGCCATTAGGACTAATGCAACATGTTGCCTGTGAATGTGGTTAAAATGGTTGAGAAGGAGACTTCCAGTCTCATTAACTGATGAAAGTTCCCTGCTATGCTATATTTCTAAACAGCAATTTAATTATGTGTTTTTAGCCCTAAAAGAAAGAGTTTTAAGGACACAGTCATAGTCCTCTTTCCATAGTTTCAAGTAGCCAAAGCTACGGGCAGCACTAACTGTAGTCTCAAACTCAGGGTTTGTCCCGTTATTATATGAAAACAATTTGTTATGACTAGATCTTTATCATCTTCTCCCTTATAATGAGATGCTTTGTGGTGATAATGAGATAGCTTGTAATAAAGACCTGCACTGCACTGCTGGTCATACAGTCAGGAAGCAAAGTTTTATATCATTGTTAATCAAAAAATGGGAGGTGGAGGTAAATTAAAAAGTGAAGTAGAGAAAAGATATCAAGAAACTTCTAAATTGCAAACAAACTTCATTAATAACACTGATTGGATGTTGTTGCAGAGTATGCATATGTATATTTTTATATATTTTCTTCTTTTAAATCTTCTAATACAGATCACATACTGACATAAGTGTTTGACTTACCTGTTCTATAAAAAGAAAGCATTTAGTATATTTTGTTTCTTATACTACATTTAATTTCCTTGTTATGTATTTATTGAGCTGGGAAAAAGTTTTAAAGTATTTTGGTGCTATATATATATATGACAAAATCAGGGAAATGGCGAAGGGGTCAAAATTAGCAGCAGACAAATTGGTTTCCCCTGTGATTGAAAGACCTTTGAGTTCTGGTTCAATATGCTGGCCTGATTCCCCAAGAGGATATGCTATTCATCAACCCTGTCAAGTTTGGTTGGTGGTTGTGAGATGTACTAATCCACATGAGAAGAGTCATAGGCCCCCATTTACAACTGGCATATATATATATATATATATAGACATTATCTGGATATTGGCATCTGAACAATGGGTCTTTGCATTTACACCTGCTGTTTAAATGTGTTCTCGTTTTCTCAGCTGTTTCTGTGCTGTGATCGGATATCAGTATACAAATTAGCTGCACAGAGCTAGGCAGACATGTTAACAGACATATCGCATCTCAGGTCAAGAAATACGTTAAGGTTAAAAAATGTTATTAACATTTCTTCAACATCTGAACATTGTTTTTTCATACAACTTAACAGTACATACCTTGGCTACAGTAATCATTTAATATAAGGCAAGATAAATATGATTGACTTTTGAGTAGCACCTCTTTTATGTCTGTAACAATATATCAAAATCTAATGTATATTTAACAATCTGCATCTCCCATCAACTTTACGGTCTTAATTGCAAGTTTCAGCTCATTGTTTAGCTGTTAGACTGCAACTTTACTGTTTTGTTTCACTCTCACCCTTCTAATGGTGTTGTTTTTGGTCGCAGCTCTAAAAAAACTAGAGTAAGCTACCTGCTCAGCATCTGACGACAAACAGAGGTAGCAAGTTCAGGTTCAGGTGAAGTTTTCAACCAACAGCAGCACTTAAGCGTTATGTACTGTAAAATGTGAAAGAGAAAGTGTGCAGAGAGGCCATGGGGTGCTCCCAAGAAGGGGTGAGGCTTTTGTGTATCTGTACCCAGGGCCTTAATCTCTCACAATCCATCCATGGTTTACATTTACAGTAAGATCTAAAACCCAACATGGAAATCTCTTAAAATAGCCTCCAGGGGCTAAAGACTGAACAAACAGAAAAAACAGAAACAAACAAACAAAAAAATACCCCTGGGGTAAAGCTTCTCTGTGGTAGTCAGTGTGTCCACAGCGAGAAACAATCCTCAAAGCTCACTGTTAGACAATATAAAGCTGTCCAAATACCACTATCCACATATTCAACTCAATATGTATTATGCTCTCTTTTCTTCTCTGTGTGGAATATTTAAATCACATTCACGGACAATCTGCACACAGACACACAATGTGGAGCATTTGAATAAAAAATGTGTGTGTCATCAGGTCCTGTGGTAGAGAAAGAATTTGAATATAATAATTAGTATGGTGTCGGTGCTCTCACCCACCTTGACCAGATCCTCCAGCTCAGAAGAGTTAACGCAGTCGTGTGTGTTCAGAAATTTCAGTTTTTCAGCAAGGATGGCCAGTTTCTGGAGACTCTCATGAGGCTGCTCCAGTGCCTTGAACACAGTCGCCCCAATGATGAGGTAAAGCACCACCAAGAAGAAGATGGCTGACACTGTTTTCCACCTCATGACAGTAGTCCGGGTCTCACACTCATCATCAGGGTAATTCAGCACCGCTGGTTTGGCTGAGAATGACAGGCGAGGTTTGGAGTTGTGGGCAGCAGACCTTGGGTCCAGAAGGTCAGGTGCAGCCACTGCAAAGATGGAGCTGATTAATGTCTATCTATCTATCTATCTATCTATCTATCTATCTATCTATCTATCTATCTATCTATCTATCTATCTATCTATCTATGAAGAAACTTGCAGCTCAGAGGATCTGATAATTTTTACTATCAATTGCAATTACCATATTTTTTATTGTTAATAAATTATTATCAGTCTGATACAAGTTCTTCTAGGACAGTTTTATCCTTGAACACTACTGCGAAATATTCTTCTACTCCAAATGCAAAATATTCTTTGTGCTAGCACTTCTGACCTTTAAAATGCAAATTAATTGCAGGTTTTCAGTCATTTACTTCAGGAGTATTTGACACATGGCAACTTAATGTACTTCTTCTGTGTTATTACTGTGCAGCCAGTTTCTCCCATGATACTCTTTTATTTCTTCCAAAGGGAAAGCAGTAGAACAGCGCTGCAACCTTTAATGCTGTTGCAGTTTTCATTCACAGAGTCTTGTATGGTTGGCCTGCAGCATACTTCATGCCCCTCTAATTCTCCAACACCAACGTTTACAGTGAAGTTGAAATCTCCCCATCTGATTTGGGTTTAATAAAGATAATTGTAATTTTTTATCCACCCAGGCTCCATCTCAGTGAGGTTTTTTATACAATTGAAACAACAATGGAGCAGGCTACACATTTGCCTTGTCTGTAAGTACAACATTATAATGTTTTGTTTTGGGGTTTTTTTGTTTTGCTTTTGGGTCCCATAACATACATGAATACAACGACTGAATGGAAGCTCATTAAAAATTAAACACTGGCACCATCCCCTTTTTCCTTGCAACAGTAGCAGCAATTACATAACCACCATCAGGTCCTAATAGCCTGTCTTTTACAGTATGGAGAAGCTCTCTCAACAGTGAGCTTCACCCATGAGAAATGCAACCACAAAAACAGATAATGAATTACTTGTAGGTTTATATCACGTTAATGCTGGTAGTATTACATAAATGTGATTTACGTTTTCTTCATTTCTGTCTGATACAATTGCTTGTCTGAATGCAAAAAAAATATTAGAATAAAAAGCTGCAATAAAAGTATCATGAAGCGATAACTTCAAATATGAATGATATCATGATACCAACAGGTTTAAAAAAAAAAAAAAAAAAGATGTCAGAAATTACTAAAACACCACTAGAAACTCACTATGAAATAGCGCAGAAACATTTATGTTAATTTTTCCTTACAGCATATGAATTATTTTCACCAGTGCAGTGATGAATTTCAACTGGTTGTTTATGCGCTTACTTCTCTACCATGTCTTCTCTCTTTGTTTCCTCATCGACGAATCTCTTTTCCAAGAAATTGCGAAGAAAGGTTTTATCTTATAAGAGTCGCTTTTTGTCTCCGGTGCTCCCACCGAGGGATGTGGCTGCTCTCCACATGGTTTCAGTGAGTTGTGCTTCCCTCCGGTTTACAATCTCCGGAGAAAATACATCCAGGACATCGCGTTCCTACCAACTGATGCGCTAAGATGGAACGTAAATGAAACACTGGGAACAAATCGCTTCCATGAAATCCCTCCGGGTGTTTGGAGACATTGTGCCCTCCGCGGTGCCTTTATGATGCAGGCAGAGGTCTGTATTGTTCGGGTTTGAGGAGGTATTTCACCAGCCTTACTAGCTGGATGCGCTGCGCTCCTCCTGCTCCTGTGTGTACAGTGTGCGCTCTTGCTGGGAGAGAGAGAGAGAGTGAAGCTGATTGCTGTTCAGACGTTTCCCACTAATTTCACGACAATAGATGGACATAATATTATAGGTGCCTCAACATCTCAAGCTATCTTACAGTTGAGATGTGGGTTGTGAAGGGCTGTAGCTCAGAATCAAGCACTTTGGTGCTTATTTCCTCCAGTGATTTAAACTGGCGAAGTTCCAATCACAGCCCACATCCAGGCAGCAGTCATCTTATCAGTAAGCAAAAGCAGATTTCAGGGGCTGCATGACCTCAGGTGCAGTTGTCAGGGGCGAGTGCATTATTGTTTATTATAATATTATGCATTAATTAAATTCATGTGACTTACTGAGATAGCGTGTATGGTTTATGTCTCTGCTGTGACTGATTATTCACATTGGCATGCAGGTGTGACCACAACATAAATTAAGAAAAACAAGGCAGACATGGGGTTTTCTGTAATTTGATTGCCAGTTGTGGTTCAGCTCTTTTTTCTGTGTGTGTGTGTGTGTGTGTGTGTGTGTATGTGTGTGTGTAGATGTGTATGTGCTGATGTGTGTGCAATATTGATCACATTTGCATGATTGAATTGAGAGACTTCCGCAGCTGTGCTGTTTGTCTTTGGTGCTCTGACACACACACGTTCGCCTTTATATCCTTGTGAGGACACTCACTGACATATTGCCTTCTTACCCTAACCAGAACCTAAACCCTTTTCTAACCTTATCCTTAAAACCAAGTCTTGAGCCTCAAATTGTTATTTAAAGTTTTGAGGACAGGCCAAAATGTCCTCGCAACAGTGCTTTTCAACTGAAACGAGCTCTTTCAAAGATAGAAAGACATGCACACATATGCTGAAAGATCCTATCCTCTGCACAGTTTCAATGAGGCAATGAGGGAGTTGGCTCAAAAAACCAATCATTCTACAAAATGAAAGATAAGAGAAATAATAACTTATTAGCCCCACTTCTGCAGATGTTTCAGTCTCACAGCAGCTGAGTGTGCTGAGAAAAGAATGCCTCCTCTGCAAAAGAAAGAAGAAATGTTTCAGGAGAAATTGAAAAAAAAAATATTGTCTGTAATATGGCAGTAATAAAACAATAAATAGATTTCACACATGCACTGTGCTCTACCTCTCAATGGATTTCAAAAGCCTGTTGCTCTTGCTTTGTTCTCTGTTTTCATTTTCTTCTTTTTCTGTCCTTTTCTTCATGTCACTGAAGCACCTATTCTGCACTCACACGCAGAATAGGTGTTTTTCCATCCTACTCAGTAGATGGAGTACAGTAAAGGTATGTTTGTTTGTTTGAGACTTTTGTTGCTTGCCATGTGATTAGATAACAGTGCTAAATTATTCCTGTGGTCAGTTTCAAATTGTTGTTTTACCTGTTTCAAAATTATCATTTTATTTATATAGACACACTGTGAATACAAGGAACTTTTGTTGACATTTTTCTTATGTTACTATGGTTACTGTTTTTGCTGTAATTGCAGCAATGGGTGCTACAGCTATAAACATTTTAATGCAACGTTTGTTTGCCTTCATTGCACAACTTGTATGTGTGATTGTAATAACATGTACATAAATATTTCTTGTTAATTGAATGTCTCTGGCAGCAGCATCTAATAAAAAGGATGTAACACAGGAAATCCCTCTTGAGCGAGTTTAAGGTCATTTTGCACAGATAACCAGCTGGCTGTAGATTACCTCTCAGAGGGCAGTGTGTTATGGGTGCAGTGGGCCACAGTGTCAACAGACAGATGGAGAACAAGTGCAAGATGGAAATGTCTCGGGGCAGCAGATAGTCATGCTCAACCAGGCTTTGTGATTGTACCAGTCCTTTTACACTGCATTCAACAAGTGTTTGTTGAGATTGAATTTTATCTTCCTGTCCTCAAAGGGTCAGAAGTCAGGTCAAACCAGAGAAGAATGGGATGCATTTGCAGTTAAGCAGCATGGATACATTTAATGTGGCCTCTGCTGCTGAAATAGACTTCAGAAAAAGAGCAGATTTATTCTGTCACAACACTTCAGCACTGCCAGCACTGTGACACAGTAAGTTTTTTGTCACAGTGGCTTTGCTTTAAGCCTGTTTCGTAACATATTCTGTAGTCTTCTTCAGTGATTTCATCTGTTTGTGTCACTCTTCACAGCAGAGTTTGAAAATAGAGTAGTGGATAACAATCACACCAAAAAAAGTTTTGTTTGTCTTTTTTTTCTTCTCTTTTCATGACTTCATAGTTTATAGTCTAAAGTTGTTCAAGTCTTGATGGCGAGTGCATTCAGACAAAACAATTAAATATCACATCAAGTTCAAAAGAGGGGAAATTCAATTTTAAAAGCCTCTTAGAAAAACTATTAGTACCCAACTCACATACAGTATATGATGACACAGGAGATATCATCTCTAAAATTGGCTGCCAGCTCACATTTGTTTGCTATCTGTTATTGCATTAGGTGAAATCACACAAATGAGCTGGGCATAATCGCAAACATAGCTAGAGGTTAAATTACTTGAATTTCCATTGACTTAAAAGCGTCTTATCTGTGGATGTAATGTAGCTGTGCAAAATTGAATCAGAGTTACTTGGCTACATGGTTACTGAGAAATGAAGGATGAAACAACGCAGTTGCACTGATGTTGTTGTTAGCTTTATATGAAGTAAACTTGCTGCATCACAGTTTGTTTTTGAGGCCATTCAGGAGATCCATGTGGGTATTTCTGGACAGAAAACAGTCTGATAAAAGCATTTGACTCCTTTTCATCTCATTAATAGTCTCCTCATGAAGTTTAACTGCATGATTTTGCATCTCTTGTCTTAATTTGCTGACTGTTTCCCCTCGAACATATGGCTTGTATGGCTTTTGTAACGTGACAGTAATCTTATTATCGGTGACATTGTTGCATTAATGGACCCTATTACCATAGTAATCTCTCCTAATGTCACAACAAAACGCCAGATACAAATGTAGTTAGCCATCTCAGTGTTCACCTGTGACCTATTTGGGGCTTTAAGGGGCTTACAAAGTGGTTTCTCACAGATAGTTGACCTTAATTAGAATATAAATTCTGAGCTCTTTGATTTGAACTAAGAATACATTCATTTCAAAGATCCTTCAGTGAAAATGTTTTGCATCACATTACTGTGGATAATTTATGGTATATAACACTTAGTGGATATTTTGATAGTGGGTAGCAATGCAAAAAGCGCAAAATGTTTTAAATAGATGGTTTGAGGTCAAGTAAAGAATGCTATTATTCTCAGCCCAATCCCCCTCATGTTTACAGATTCATGTTACAGGTTTGTGTCTGACAGTAGTAGTGTTGGAAAGTTAACCTCTTAATCCCCAGGAATCTGCTTTTTGCTACTCCCTCAGTTAGGAGATTGGTGTTTGACTTGTGTTGAGTTTAGCTAGAAATGGCTATGCTAGTTTACTAGCCAAGCTTATTCTGAACCAAAAAGTATGTCATGTGTCTATGTTCTTGAGTGTTTAAATGCCATGTGATGTGTTTATTTATGGAGAGATGGTCTTGCTCCCATCGGCAGGGGCTATGGTGATGAACAGGTTAAGTAAATGGATAATCAGCAAGATCAGCAAATAAAAATGCTGAGAGTTGAAAGAGTTTAATACGATTAAACGTACATATTTTATACCGTTTACTGCAAGCCTTCATTGACAACAAGACAACTCAGAGGGCTGAATGTATAACAAATAAATTACATCTCGACCCTTAATCCTATTTAATCTACCTGAAATGTTTCTACTGAGGCTGCAGTTTCCTCATCCTGCAGAGAATTATCAGCTGTATTATCAGCAGAAAACTCCTTTACTCAGTATATAATGATTGCTTTAGGTGACTTTATCATCTGTCATTTACAGTATGGCAGTGTTGTGCACACACAAAGATAAACTCTTAATGTGAATATTAAAAAAATTCCTATGGAGAAAGAATAACCTACTAATTTTAAGGCTAGTGATTGAGGCCACATTTATAAGAAAGTCTCTCTAAAACAGCCAATAATTAACAGAATTATGCAACTTTTATTCAGCAAAGCTTTCATAAGAAAGAAAAACTTCAACTTTCAGGCTCTAATGAATCTGTCAGTCCACAATCTGTCCAGAGTTTTTTTTTAAACTGTGATTTCTTTTTATACAGATCAGTGATTGGGGTGAGGCAGTGGCGGTCGGTCAATGCGGGGCGCTGGGGTGCCGCCCCCATCAAATATCTGGCCAAAATCTACTTAAACATATTAAACATAAATGAATTAGAAAATGCTAAATAATTATGAAATAAATAGTATTTGTTTGCAAGATGGTCCTGTTAGCCTCTAAGCACCTGTCATCATTCATTATAAATCGATTCCAAATGGTATTTTATTAATTTCTATACGTACTTCCTGTATGTGGGGCGCCGGACTAATGGAAGTCAATGCAAGCCCTCAAACTTTTGACAAGCACATGACCTGAGGCTGCTCTCTCATTGGCCTGCGTCACGTTTCCCACGGGGCGCACTTTTATTGGCAGCGAATTGTTGTTGTTTCATGTTTTTTAATCTACTGTGATTGGACAGTTCCGGCTGTCATTCACGCCCTCCCGTCAGCTGCTGTCACCCAAACTCCTGCTGACGGTAGGTTCAGGAGATGACGTTAAAGTGGAGCCGCGGAAATTAAAAAGATTATTTTGTAATTTCTCTACAAAAACCTAATTTCACAAGACTTTAACTAGAAGAGAGAAAGAGGATAAAGCAGCAGCAGGTGATGGAGGAGCTGAGAGTATCTCCTGCTGCTGTTATGATAAACGGAGCTGGCTAGCTGGATGCAGTGTGAGTTATTGCTTTATCTGTTTGCTGTTTCAAAGTGTCAGCACCGAAACGTTGTGGACAACGACAGGGGAACGAGACCTAAAACATCTCTCTGAAAAAATGCAAACAGAAAGCTGCAGCCATCGAGACAATAGCATGGAGCTAAGTTGTTTTTAGCAGACTTAGCATTGCTGAGCTCTTTCTGCAGCTGTTTCACCACATCTGGCCACATGTAGACCTCTGCTATGCCAAGCTCCAGAAGAGGAACATAGATTCAGTCAGTGGCTGCATCCAGCAGCTCCAACAGGACATATAAAAGATCAGGTAGTAGCTGCATTGCTGTTATTAATATTGTAAAGTGTTAAAAAATACTTTATAAAAGACATAACTATGAAGTGTAAAAAACTAAAAAGCATAAATGCAGGATAAGAAATGATGGAAGTAATTTTGACTATTACAGTTTATTTGGGGTAAATTTCATTATTAAAATAAGTTAAATAAATTATGCCTAATCACAGCAGTGTATAGTGCTTAATGCGCCACCTATTGTCATGTTTAGGTATTGCAACAACTAACAGATTACAGTGAAATCAGGACTGAAGACACAATATCTAAAATATAGGTGGTGTCTCTTTTTAAGCATATTACCTTATTGGTAACTCTGCTTTAACTGCTGGTATCTTGAAGTGATGTGAGTGAAATGGGCATTTTATCATATCTGGTTATAATTTTTTATTCCTCTTTCTGTGGGTCAGAGATACCATACTGGGACAAACCAGGGGACATTATAGTGTGTTGTGTTGTTTTTAGATTAGTTTTTCTTTCTTATTTATATTTTTTTGCTGCGGTATGAAGTGGTGCTACGGCTTATTTGACACTAACCCTAGGACCACCAACCATCAAACTGCGCCCCCCCAAACATTTTTGTCACCAGCCGCCACTGGAAGGGGTAAGAACAGATAATACATAGTTTCAAACACAATTAGCACTCATGTGGAAACTCAGTTTCTTTGAATGACCATGGCTGGTCTCAAGCTTGTCCCTTATTAATCTGCGTTTAACACAGCATTGCATGTTAAGTGTCTGGTTGTTTCAATCACTAGTTTCTAAGACACGATGGCGCTCAAATTCTATAAAAATCTATATACTATTCTGGTTTTACAGTTTCATAGTAATTTATCTCCTGCTTAGTCAACTGCAAAAATCACTCATCATGAACAACTGAGCGAAATAAACGTGAACTCGAGAGCGAATGTGTTTATACACATGAAACACCTGCAAATAGCACACAAGCATGCCTATCAGAGTAACACACTGAATACAGAGTCACACTGGCACCTGCAGTGCTTTGAAGTATAAAAGCCTGGAGAGCAGTGGAGAAAGAAAATCAGTTTTGAATCCTGCAAGCAGTTTGGGCTGCCACAGTAATTACCTGATAGTCTTGAATAAGTATTCATCAAACACTGAAGGGTACCCGTTGCAGATTATAGACTATCAAAGAAACTGAACGGAAATTAAAGCGACGTCCACAGTATTTTTCTAATTTAACATTACTGAAAATTGCTTTATTTGCCTATCAATTCCTGACAAACACACTGATGCTCAGTCCTGCACCGCTGAAACAATTCAAGGTTCAATGCTTTTGCTCAATTACATCTCTGCGACACCAGTTTATATTTGACCTAATGTCTGAGCTCAGTTAGACTTGTCTGGACCTTCTAGACAAAGCTGAGTTTAAATCTGCGTTTGTCCTTCAGATGTTATGGTTAGAATAATGAATGAACAATGAACACTGTAAAAGTTTTCTCAACATTTAAAGTGTAACTGTGTATATTTTATTTTACTTCTACAGTATTTCAAAACACAAACACACACACGACTATTGCATAACTGATCAAGCAACTCAGTTCATTATCATCTCTTTCAGCATTGCTCTTTAAAATGGTACTGAAATGGCAAAACTAAACTTCAAGCAGAGAGCGAGGCAAGTACTCAATGATCTCTTCACAACAATTAAACTACTTATGTTACATTTGTGTCCTATGTCAGCTAAGGATGCAATTTGTGTCTTTTCTTGAATCACTAAAAGTGAGACAAAAAAACAAAGAGCTACAAAAACATCAGTGGGTTTAGACTGGTTGTCTTACAGTAGATTTCTATTGTGTGGAACATGCTTGAAACTTTTCCCTGGCAGTGACCCTCAGATTTTCTCTCAACTCCATTTGTTACAGCAGAATTCAGACTTTGTACAAAGAAAAACACATCTTCTGTCCCTGTGCTCTTCATCACCCACTGTGATGTCAGTGTCACCTATCCCACATTGCTCTGTCACACCACTACACATTGGCAACGGGGGGTTAATGAAGATTAATGGGAGCTGACAAGGGTATTGCTGACTGAGCTGACAAATATACTCACATACGCACTTTACTACACAAGGTGGTGAGAGGAGATAACCGCTGGGTTGAGATTCCATGCAGACTGCAATGATATCTATCTGTGAGACTATAATTAAGTATAGCATTAAAGCTAAAATGTTGATGTTATTCTCAGGGGCCTCTCCAGTGTAACAGATAAAAAACTTCAATTTTATCTGCTGAAAAAGATAAGTGTTTATCACAAGAAAAGGCAATTAACTAAAAAAATCGTTGAAATTTTCTTTACTGGTGTTATGTATTTTTAATGTATCTAAGGCTGAGTTCCATTAAAAGAAGGGTTCACAATATTTCAAGACTGCCTTAAAAAACAGCCAGGTGTCCATATGAACATTTAAACAGGCTTTGCTCAGTGTAAACATTTATTTTATTCATACTGGCCACAATGTAAGTAATGGAGCATAAAAGAAAAAAAATCCCTCTTTGTGTTCCAATGGACAGTGTCTTCCTGTTCAGCTACAGTAAAAAGATCGAAACAGAAACGGAATAAAAAAAAAAAGAAAAAACAACCTTTAAAAGAAATTATTACATTTGAAAGTTTGTGTTTCTGGGGTTTTGGTTTTCCCCTCACCTGAGTTTCTCTGCCCATCTCCCCACCTGCTCCTCGTGTCCTCATTAGTTCCGTCTAGTATTTCTAAGCCTCTTTTAAGTTCAGTCTTTGTTGGATCCTTTGTTCTGCTCTGCTTCGCTCTGTAGAGTTGTATTTCTGATTTATTCTGTTCTGCCAGCTGTACTTTTCCTGAACCAACCTTGAAAAAATAATTTATTTTTCAGCCTCGTTTAGATTTCATTTGGGGCTACCTGCTCCTTTCCACCTAAAAATGTTAGCTTCAAATATACTTTAAATGCATATTTCTACTTGAGAACGGCTGTGGCTTTTGTCTCCCAGCCTCTCCAGACAATAAATATGCAGTCGGAGGAAACTTCATGTTGATCACAATGAAGGAATATTAGTGCAAAGGTTTGGCTTTTTCATAGGTTTGTTTTTGAAGAACTATAGTCTTCTATTCCATGGAGATGAAAGCTATATGAGGCTGTGGTTATGTAGACAATATGCAGTAATTGCTCTTGAGCAAGAATACATAAACATTTTTGCAAATCTGTGCAGATTTGTATGTCATAGTTAGTTGTATGTTGCAGAGGAAGACAGAGAAGTCAGTGTTACATACCATCCAAAATATCTGCCAGCTGTTGTGTGGTCTTGCACACAAAGATGCTTGTGAGTTCAATCAGTTCATTTACATCTATCATGGTCTCGACAAAAGAGATTTCTCCAGACTCAGCAGCACTACAATTTTCTTGAGTTGCTTTTTTTCCCCCCATCTTCCTCCTTTCTCAGCATCTCTCTCTGACAGGCTCATACAGTAGTGCATCTGGTGTTCTGACATTTTGCAACCAATCAATAGGAGATTGCCAACCATGTGACATAACATAATACTAATAATAAAAGGATAAACTAAAGTCAGCATGTATTAGTTTATATCTCTATCAGATAAAACAGCAATAGGTGGTGTGGATACAGTTGTAAGAATACTGCTGTATTCATGGTGATGATAGATACCATAAGCTCTTCCTTTACTTAGTAGTGACTCTTCTCTTCTTAGCGTTTCCTTGGGGTTTGTGTGTCTGACAGGGAAGTTTGCAGAGTGCGTGAGTACAAGTGTGCACACACAGACACGTAGCAAACAGCTGAGATGAGAGCTTTTTAAACAACTGTACTGTGTACTGAAATTATAGGCACTATTTTAACTCTTGACACTAGATTTATTCATTAATTAAGAATATGTCTTTGGAGGAGAAAAGTGATGAGTTTAATAATTGTATGATTACAGATTCTGTTCCTTCTCTGCCACAGTCTGTTACTCTTGGTCTCTGCCTGTTTGTGGATATATACACAATCTTATCCACACACACACACAAACACACACACACACGCAGTCAGACACAATGACAGACCAATCAATACGTGTCTGAGAGCTGAACTGGGGAATCCATGCAAATTAATTGGGGTCTCATATTTAAACCACGTGTGGTTTTCAGGTTTGTGGAACCTGTTTTCAATGTTAACTTAAAGAAAAATTATCCAATGAACAATTTTTTCAACCGGAGACATATTGGGCTTGGCTCATTTTCTGTGAACAACATGTAAAAGGAGTCATGTTCACAGAAGGCACTGTGCACCCCCCTACACATTATATTACTCATGTGGTATTTGGCTTCACTGGACCAGACATTAATAAAAGTGTAGGAATTATAAGTGAAAACAAGTAAAGATGGTAAAAATGAAATAATAAATGGTTTGCTAACATTTACTTTACATACATTGTTATGGATGTATTGTTTTAATTATAAAGCCAATAATGTCATGGGTCCATCAGATCTGGCGAACATTGGGTGAGTAGTAAAAACACAGGCACCACGTTTCCGTAGAGACTCAACCACTGAACAAAAACAGCAACATCGCCAAACCATAAAAGATCCTCTAATTTTTTAAGATTGAGGCTGTTGCTGCAGTGCAGAGACACATGTTCAAGAAATACTATGTTGTTTTTAGACGTCAGGGAAACCTTTGAGTGCAAGTCTACTCAAGCATGTGTGATGGGGCTTTTGCACATTGCATAACAAGCTTTTGCTCAAGGATATTATGTGGTGTGCTTTGATAAGAAAGCACCCACAGAACTCCTCCCTCTCCTTCTATCCCTTTGACTTTGTGGTTACCCATTTCCCTTTGGAGCCGTCAACCCACAGCAGCCCAGCAGCTCATTATCTGTTGGACACGCTAGTCTCGGTGGCACATACCATACTTAGAAGGCGGCGTTTGTATGCCTGTGTGTGCCTTTGCCTCATCCAGATCATGCAAGCCTGTGATTAGATTTTGTAAGCCAGGAGAAAACCTAAAAACACACTGTGCCATAAACTTAAACTTGCCATATACTCAATAAAATACACAAACTACTGACATGTATGATCATACTACATTTATCCTGGTGCTTACAGTACTTCTCATTTAAAAATGAAGAGTGCTTTACTTTTCTGACTTGCACTGAAGCGTAGACCAGTCATTATAATTGCTGCTTTTTAGACACTCATTTTCAAACACTTGTGCTACACATCGGTTTAATGAATCGTGTGGGTGTTTTAGATCTCACCGCTCCCTGCCATGCAGGTCACAGCAAAAATAGCTCACTCTGTTACTCGCAGACTCATTCAATAGGAAAATGGCTCAGCAGTGTTTGCTGTTCATCTTTGGGTGGTTGTGTTGTGTACTTTCTACTATCTTGCCATCCACACCCAAAAACAAGTGCCATCTGGGTGGAAATTAGACTGGCAGAGAACAGATTATGTTAATGTTTTGTTATGTTAATAGATGGACTTTTGTGTACCTGCAATGATCTCTTCTTTGACACTTCTACTACACAGTCTCTCACTGGCTCAAGTAGGTGCTTATAGTAAATTTTACAGGAAAAATGAGAAGTCAATAAATCCAGTGTCAACATATCCCAATGATACATTGATCTTACTAACAACTATTGTAAATGTATTCCTCTGTGCTACAGACCTGCACTATTAAAAACCCATCCACCATTACACTGGCTTACATGTCTCTTCATTGCAATGAACATGGGCACTATACAGTTTATTTTGAGTCAGTCCCACATACACTATTCTGCTGTCATACATGCATCTGGAGAGTCCCAACAAATACAATGTTTACTCCTATCTCAGTTATGTTCAGTGACCAGCTGTTTTAAGAAGTTATTTAGCCTTTTTCAAAAAAGGAAAGCATATGTTTGCGACTTAGATTTACATCTTAAGTAGGAATTAATGGGCCTGAAGCTGAGAGCAATAGGCAGGGGAGGGAAGTCAGAAAATACTGAGAGCAGATTTTTGTATTTTTATTGGATTTGTTGACAATAAGAAAAAATCATATCTTTTAAAGAGGCAAATTGGTAGATACTCGTTCAGCCAAAAGTCATAAAAAAATCAATTTTCTTATGTAACCTTTATTTTACCAGGATATCATCATCATTGAGACTAAAAAACAATTTCTTAAGGCCTAGATAGTCAGCAAGAATGAGTACAAACAACATAAAGCAAATAACACAACATATGTCTCAAAATACATCACAATATCTGAGTGAAACACTGCAGTTATAAATCAATTTAATATACAATCATGTAAAATACTTACATGTTAAGACAACAATTAAAACGACCCTAACAGACTGTTAGTTGTTTTGTTGTGTTTTGTATTAACAATATTTTTTAATCATACAATCACTATAAAATTAGTGTTTAAAAATACATTTAACCCCAATATGATGGAGCTTACAGCAACGACATTGGGAAATGGATCATCAGCAATGAATGAAATGTGTGGTGCGGGAGAGAGCAGTGCAGCGCACATGATCTACTCATGGTGAGACGCAGGGGGAGCCAGGCCCGGAGGCAACCCACAGAGCCTAAAACCTCCAAGCACTAAACTCTCCAGGGCCCAAGCACTAAACTCTCCGGGCCTACCAAAGTAGTTCAGAAGCATTGGATCAGCGGCCTCCAGCAAGCCATCACAGAGAGTGGTGGCAGCTCGATGAGGAAGTTGCAGGAATAATTGAAGCAACAGCGAAAGGAGATGCGGACAGTCGGCTGCAGACTATAACCACCATCACTGTCAGCGTTGCAGCTGAGAGGTTTGGTGTTGATGAGCAAAAGACCCCCAGACCCAGCTACACCACGACCTGAAGGGCAGAGAAAATCCTCCAACTACTGCAAGAACTTCAGGCTCTGGCAAAGCAGTTCCTCTGGAAAGCTCTCTGGAAGATTCTGTGAGTGATTTGGTGGGCACAGTAGCAGAGCAGTGGGGGCATGCAGAGGGAGTCTGTATACCAAAGGAGGAGAATTCAACTAAGCTGGAGCAGTTCCGAACCATCTCGCTTCTCAGTGTGGAGGGGCAGATCTTCTGCAGCAGCCAGGAGGTTGACACACTTCCTCCTAAAGAATGCCTACATTGACACCTCAGTACAGAAAGGTGGCATCCCAGGAGTTTCCAGACTCTTAGAACACACTGGTGTAGTTACTCAGTTGATCAGGGAGGCTCGCAAAGGGAAGGGTAACCTTGCCAATGCATATGCCTCAATTCCCCACAAGCTCGTCGAAAGCTAGCCTGACCTGGCACCATGTACCCAGTAAGATCAAGGACCACATCTTGGTTTACTACAACAAATTCAGGCTTAGAGTCACTTCTGGAACATTACATCAGACTGGCATCAGCTTGAGAAAGGAATTATAACTGGTTGTACCATCTCCGTTATCCTGTTTGCTATGAACATGGTGGTCAAGGCAGCAGACACTGAATGCAGAGATCATCTGTCCAAGTCAGGCATTCTGCAGCCTCCCATCAGGGCCTTCATGGATGACCTCACTGTCCACCTCGTTGTCCACCACAACATCAGTGCCTGGAGGCAGGTGGATCCTTCAGGGCCTAGAGAAACTCATAGCCTGGGCAAGAATGAGTTTCAAGCCCACCAAATCCAGGTTCATGGTGTTGAAGCAAGGGAAGGTTGTCGATAAATTCTGCTTCTCTGTGGATGGCACTGTAACCCCATCCATCACCAAGTTACCAGTCAAGAGCCTGGGTAAGGTCTTTGACTGCAGCCTCAAGGATACAACAGCTATCCACACTACCATCAAGAAGCTGGAATCTTGGCTCAACAAACTAGACAAGTCTGGATTACTTGGCCAGTTCAAGGCTTGGATCTACCAGCATGGCATCTTACCTAGGGTCCTCTGGCCTCTGCTGGTGTACGAGGTAGCTTTATCTACCATGGAGACCATGGAGAGGAAGATCAGAGGCTACCTCCACAGATGGTTAGGCCTGCCACGCAGCCTAAGCAGTGCAGCACTCTATGGAAGGAGCAACAACTCCAGCTCTCCTTCAGCAGTCTCAATGAGTAGTTCAGGGTCTCTCAAACTAGGGAGATGCTACTCTACCGGGACTCTAAGGACTCAGGATCGGTATTAGCAGGCATTGTTGTGCGGACAGGCAGAAAGTGGAGAGCCCTGGAAGGCCTGGAGATAGCAGAGTTGCAGCCGAGACACAGGGGTCTCGTGGGCACAGTGGCAACTGGATGGGCAGGGCTGGGAGCTGTACCACAACCTCGCTTTGTCCAGCAAACCTTCATGTCTGGGCTAAGACCAATTCTCCAGCATGTCCCTGTTGTCCTGGAAGAGGCTTCCTGGAGCATATCTTGAGCAGCTGCCCATCAGCACTGGGGGAGGGCCGTTACCGTTGGTTGCATGACCAGGTGCTAAAGACGGTGGCAGAGGCCATCTTTGAAGCTGTGTCCAAGAACCAATAATTTCGTGGCCCAAAGCACATCATCTTCATCAGGGCAAGCACAGCGAAGACCAGCAGCTGGACTGCTCACCTCTGCTGCAGACTGGTAGCTGAAAGTTGACTTGGGGAAGCAACTCAAGTTCTCTGACTACATAGTGACCACAACCCTGAGGCCTGACATTGTGCTAGCTTCAAAGCAAGTGCTACTCATCAAGCTTACTGTTCCTTTGGAGGACCGCATGGAGGAGACGAACAAACGCAAGCGGGACAAATACCAGGAGCTGATGGAGCAGTATCGGAGGATAGGCGGTAGGGTTGTAGAGGTTTTACTGGCCGCTCACTGAGCAAACTCTACACCTTGCTTGGCATCAGTGGGTTGGCTAAAAGAAAGCCATCAAGTCCGCCACAGAAGCCGCTAAAAGAGCCTCCAGATGGCTGTGGTTATTGAGGTCCGACGTGGGCCAATGCTGCTGGGACACAATCTAGGGTCTGATCAACCCTGTCTGGGTCACCTGATGTCTGGGATGTCTGATGTTGAAAGACCATAAAACACGTGATGACCTCAGGAACATCACTGAAGATGTGCCCCAGTGCATCTTTAATGTATCTTTCAACCAATGAATATCCATAATTTATAGTAAATGACTCATTACATAATTATTAATTAATTTAAAAATGAATGACTTCATTAAAACAACGTTACAGTGATGAAGAAACAAGAACAGTCCGATACGCTGAATTACCCCAAAAATACACATAGCTCACCACATCTCTAATTTCTGTAAGATGACATGTATTTCAGCCTACATTTATGTATAGTTGTAGTCACACAAAAGTACCATCAATCCCTGTCTCTATTTTTCTCCACAAAGCTCATCATTCTTTTCTAACAGATCATTTTCTGTTACACTCTAGGAATTAATTGCAATCTGTTCTGCTCCTATGGGTCCATGTATCTTGCTGCTTGCATCATCTCACAGTAAACGGTAGGTTGTTTGTTTTTTGCTTTTTTTAAACTGTGCAACTGTCATTGATCTTAAATGATTTAAGAGTGGGGTGGTTTGACATTCAAGCTTAGTCATAAGGAAAGGAAAAAGAAATATGATACTAAATTTACTTTCATGGGACAATGTTCTAGACATTGGGTGTTGTGTAGGGTGCTAATAGTGTTGTAGAATACTGCATTGGCAACCTCATAGTGCATCTAACACCATGTTATGTAACACTGAACACAGAACACTCTTGACTTACAGAATATGATTTTCTCGTATGCTTTCAAATATGATGCGTCTTAACGAGCATGTGAAAAGGAGGTTAAGTGTTTGGGCTCTGACTGAGTGACCTGCATTTGCTCCTTGATGCTCGTGACAGTCATGATAGCAAAGTTAGAGCAATATCAGCAGTTTGTGTTGCTGGGCAACTGAATTGAAAACCCCCATTTTGTTTTCCTACAACACACACACCCATAATAGTTACTTACTGTAGATAGACAATGCAGCTGGTATTCACTTTTCAAAGGCATCAGCATCATGGTAATATTATCTACTTGAGAAAAGGACTGAATACTGGCCCCCGGCCTTTTTCAGTGTCATTGGGTGAGGACACAATAAGCCTTTCACATCTTGATAAGGTCAATGAGAAAAAGGAGCTAGTGGAGCACAAAATTGTGAAATTCATTATTCACTGAATTGAAATGGGTATAATAATTTCAGTGGAGATGGTCAGTATGATGGGTTCAAGATGATGAGATCCAAATTTTGCTATCCATAAGGCATATTTATTTTTTTCTGTGCTAAGCAGAATAAGAGAGAACGTGCTGAATACCTCTTCCTTCGGACAAGCACTGCATGCAGCGAAGATGAGCGGCTCGCTCCCACAACCTCCTCTCACTCAACATAAGTGCTCTGGGCAGTTCATGTTTTATAACGGTCAACCTGAGGAGCAGCCCGCAACCTGATGGCCAGTTGTTTCAGGGCCAGATGAACTCAGTAATTCTCAGAAGTGATTCTCCTTCATACCTCAGGTGTTGTGTGATGAGGTTTTTGACATGACATTTTCTAACAGGTAGACTCAGATGTTCTTTACAGCTCTGCAACTAATGTAGCCATCTTGCCAACTGCTAAATGTAAGTCAATTTCCAGGAACGAATGTGTCTTGGACTGTAATGGTGAATGATTCTGCATGAGACACTATAGGTATCTCAAGCTCTATTAGCTGAGTCAGGGTATAATGTGAGATTGAAGAACAACAAGTTCATTTTGGAGAGACAAATTAATGAAACAAAAAGTTGTTTATTATACAGATGATATTGGTGATTACGTACTGTCAAAAGCCTTTGGCGCTTGGACTCTACAAGGAGATTTTCAATCAAGGGAAAACATAAACAAAGACAGCTGCAATATGATAGGCTGACAATAAAGGTTTGTGAAATGCTGACAATGCTATTGGTTAGATTTGACCAGGAGATGTGAACAGCTGACTTCTCAATTGATAATCCCGGAAATGACAACAAGGAAAGTATGAGTGAAGTGTGTGAGAGATCAGAATGACAGAGGGTTGAGAAATAAAACTATATACATGAGCATGCAAAAAGGAAGTCTTCCTGACTGAACTTTTACTAAGCTTCATGTGTGATACTGTGAGTGAGCTACAAGGCTCTTTGCTTACTTGTAAATTAGACTATTGTTTTACTAAATGTATGCATCTGCTGTTACCAATCAGCACTTATATAGGGGCATCTTATATGGGGTCTGGTGATTTTGATCCGTTATAGATTCCCTGGTGATGGACACAAATTTGTGATTTAGAGACCTTGAATAACCTGGATTGTATCTATACATACATGTATCCAGTATTTCTCTTTTTTATTTGTGGAGCATGAAAATACTGGGAAATGAAAACAGTGAGAGAAAAATGACATCTTCCTTCTTTATAATTGTAGCCGTTTTTCAGCCACTGATTTAACAGATGGGAATACTTTTGGTAGGAGTATACTGGTGTTCAGCAGTCTATAGGTAGGCAAACTGATTTGTAAAATTTAAAATGTTTAAACTATGAAATGTTGAAAAAGAGGTTGTAGGAATCTGAGACATCCTGTAGCACACATGCACACACACACTTTATATGAAACAACATGCCGAAGCAGCACTAAAACATGCAACATTTCACCAGGCCTCTTACATCATCTTCTCCCTGTACAGTGTAAAAGATAAGAAGCCTTTCACAATAACATTAAAAACAAAAATACGTTTTATCATGTTTAACAAGCTGCCTTCACCTGCTATCCCTCATTAAAATCAGATTGTTGTTCTTTTATCTGCTATGTGGCTGTCTATCATGCTAGCAAACACATGACAAGTTTGACTCTACAGAGAGATGAATGACTTGTCCTGATCGAGTGAGGCTCCCTTATTTTTTACCTGGAATGACCCCTGAATTTGGAGAAATCAAGTTACCCTTCTCATCTGGCTGAAATATAATCCTTGATTTAATTCAAGAATGCAATTTTCATCATGTTTGTCTCCTGCCTGTAAGCAGTGGCACAGCACTCAGACAAGGGAAAGTGAAATGAGTGTGGACTGAATTTGATACTGACTGAAAGCACAAATTATCTGAATCCTTGCCTCCTCAGTGACCTTTGACCTTCTCTCCCATCCTGACTGCAGGATAGACATCAAATGCTGCTGCTGCTGAGGACATTAGCCAAAACATTTTTCAGCTTGAAAGAATGATTGAAAAAAAAATAAAGTCAACTCCACAAATTTGGATTTTTTTTTGGGACTACATTATCATCATATGAAATGGCTTCCTTCACAGTTTTGATTTTAAGGGATAAGACATACCCCCTTCGAGTAATTTCATATACATGATTTGTCACCATTAATAGGTATTTTTCCCAACAGATATTTTGACTGGTCATAGTGGGAAAGGCACAGGTGATACTAATAACATTAACAATGGCTCTATTCTATGTAAGTGTCCTGGTGAGCTTTGACAAAAGTCAGCATGCACAATACCAGCACCCTGAAACTGAAACAGTTCAATTCAGCCATCATTAATTTTATTATCTGCACCTGTGCTTCTCCAGTGACTTGTCAAAACGTTCTGTGAAAAAGGTTCATTAACTTTATAGAGTGTTCATCATAATCATTTTTTTTGCCCCATCAAGACCAAACAGAAAGAACCCATCGTATCCTTCCCTTCATGAATTAACAGTCCATATAGCAGCCACTTATATGCCTGGTAATTAGGGCCTGAGCACTTCACAGTGCAAAGGCCCTATTGTATCTGTAGGAAAAGCTCTGCGTTTTTTTCTTCGAAAACAAATGCATTTTTGGCCTAAACATGCACGAAAATTTGCACATGCATCAGACCTGGTGAAAAATGTTATATCTTATGGGTCCCAGAAATGGGTGTAGCAAAATGTATACATACTACAGATTTGACTCTACAGACTTCAAATTCACTCAGTATCATCTTCAGACCTTGAAAATTTGTTAACAAGTTATCAAAATCTTTTGCCTCCGTTACACCTGGTGGGCGTGGCAGAGCGGCCAATTTTGATGTTTCGCCATAAAACAGGAAGCATTGTACAATCTGCCCCAAATTCCTCACATGATGAGGGTCCTGACCTGAACACGTCCATGTGTCAATATTGACTCATATTCATAACGCCACCTACTGGACACAGGAAGTCAGCCTCATATGACAAACATCTGCTTGCAGCTTTAATTTATTTTCCTGGTACACTATCATGTATTTTGCGCCCCTGGTAACCCCTCTGGAAGCCTGAGCTCTTGAAAACTGAGTTTCTGAAATCGAGCAGATGGTAGCTTGGAGTTTCCGCCTAAAGTGAGACCGATATACTTGGACCTCCACTCCATCAACCTCTCCCTCCAACCGAACCTTTTTCTTTTCTCTTTCTAATCAGATTTATTTTTGGGGAATTTTTTGCCTTTATTTGAAAGGCCAATAGGAAACCGGGAGAGAGAGAGAGAGGAAGGATGTGCAGTGAAGGTCCCTTACTGGAATTGAACCAGGGACGTCGCCATTATGTGGGGTGTGCGGTAACCACTCAACTACCAAGGCACTCTGTTTAATAAGGCGACCTTGGGTGACTTGAAAGGCACCATCTAAATAAAATGTATTATTATTATTATTACTACTGGATCTTCTACTGGATCTTCTATTATTGGATCTGTATGCAGTCCATCAGTTCAACTTCTTTATGAAACAGGCTGTTATAGCCCACTTTTTCTGATTTGTCAGCTTCCCCACTAGCTCCAGATGCTATAACAGCAGTAGAAGGATTTCACTTATTTTTCTTGTTCTTTACTCAAAATGGTTTATGGCCATGATACTGTAAACATACACTTCATGGTGTTTACTCACTAGCAGCAACAAGCAACCTAGCTTCAGTTGTGACCACAGCATTTCTGTATTTATCCAATTTCAGCAGAATGGGAAGAACATGAAAACCTTCCTTTTTCCAATGTGAGACTGTTCATACAATATTCCAAGAAAGTTAGCCAAGTTACACCAGATAAATAGCCTTAATTAGCTAAGTTGCTGTGCTTTGTTTTGTGCCACCTGGTTTTGAGAGATACAAAACCAGAAAACTGGATCTCAAATCATAATGTTTTTCTCTCCTTTTAAACAACTTTTGGATATTTTCTAGTAGTAATTGTTGACATCATACATGATTTATATATTGTAGACAATAGACATTTGTTAAATAAATTTTAAAAAATACCTTGAGGAACTTTAATTGCATTGCAACCCACTGATGGATAACAAAGGAGAAAGTGGGATTTGATATCCCCATTTGTGGTTTGTGGAGGGAATGCTGAATGCATTTCAGGTCATGTTGTCAAGTTAGACTTGGTTACGTAGTTGTATAGAGTAGAGCAGCAGTGTTTTTTATTCCATTAAAACACACTCTCCTGCTGATTAACACAAAATATGTTATGGCTAGAGCAGCAGTTGTCTCCCTCCAAAGCTGAAATGAATATTACGCCCTTGAATGTGTGAGTGCAGTTAACAGAAATGGAACTATTAAAAGCCACTTGATCAAGTGATCTAAACCTCTCGCTCGTCTAGTCCATTGCTTATTGTGTAAATTATCTGTAGGTCTGTCTCTCAACCTCTCTTCCCACCTATTTAAGAACAACAGATAGTGCGTTGTGAAATAACAGCAAGAGTAAATATTTTAATTATAATATGGAAATGACATAAATTGTTGCAGTGTGTAAAATATTGTTATCTACAGAAAACGATTTGATTTAGTTCAGAATAATGCTTCATTATTTTTGGAGTTTCTTATTCTCTGTTCATTGCATCTATAAAACGGGTTTCTCAGATTTGTATTAAACCACACGCAGATGTGTTTCCATACAAATGAATTATTTAGGGATTGAAACCTTTTACCAACAGATGGGTGAAAAATGTAATGAAAAACCGCCATAAATCAGTGGAGAAGCATAACTAATGCAGATTTTTCTACAGAGGGCACAAGAGGTCACAAGAGGCCACTGAATGATTTGATGAGTATGAAAATGATGTGAATTATATGCTGTGCACCAGATCTCAACCCAGTGGAAGGGATTATAATTTTTTGACACATATTCTCCATTTCATATCTCAGTAAAGAAAGTGAGAGTAGTGCATGACGAGGAAAGGCTGCCATTAGAGTCGTATGTTGTATTATATGTGTGTATCTGTGGATGAATAAGTGGAAACTCAGCCTACTTGGACAGGGATTGAGAACACAAATACCTGCTTGTTGTTCCCACAATTCACTCTCGTGTTGTTTTCTTTTCCTTTTTTCGTGGTCTGAGGGATAGCTGCGCTTCATCTTGCCTACTGTTATCAGTAAATATGAGCACGCTTTGTAACTCAGGTGCAGACTTGGCGGTGGGCGTTGCCTTTTCGGACGCGTGAGGCCCCACTAAGCCTGCGCAGTCTGCGTATAGGCAGGACAGGCTCTGGCAATGGCTCAGATAAATATGTGTATTGTGAAACTGGAATCTCTCATTGACAAACCTGCAGAAAATTATCACCAGACTCATTCATTTTTTGGATACCATAACCTGTAACTTTAGGTGACCAGCACTGAACAGAAGATAATAAAGGTTTGCAACTAGCAGCAGAGCAGCGCTAAGAGCTAAAAGAAGAGTAAATATTGGATTCACATTTGTCACATGGACACAAATATGACTCCAAATGAATGCTTGTATTTCTTCATGAGCAACTATTACTATTACTACTATTTCAACTAGTTCACCATAAAAAACTTTGTACGGTGATGCTATATTAATGGTGTGTTTACAGCTGGCTTTGCTGCCTCCTGATCGCTAAAATGTCAAGTTTACTGAAAAGCACTTTACAAATAACCTGTGTGATAGTAGTAGTAGTGTTGAATTTTCATGGTATAAGTGGACCTGGACCATTGCACCACTGTCTTTTCAGTTGTTTCATTCAATGTATTCTCCCTTTCTTTCAATTTTAATATCATTTAACATTTTCATTAATATTATTCATTAATTACCTGACCTTTCTTGTACAGGATAGATGTACACAGTGAGGATGTGTTTTATATCAACTTCTAAAAAAAAATGCATTTTACGTTGATGCTGTATGAGCGATGAGTGCCAGAGGACTCCCAGCTTTTAAGTGGGGTAATTAGTTTCTGATTGCTTGAAATGGGGATACTCAGTGAAAACTGTTTAATATTCCTAATAGCTGGGGGCAGTGGGATTCTCCAATTACACATTGCCAGGCTGCAGAATGGCCAAACACATGCTTGTCATTATGCAAATGAAAATTAAAAATAAAGCACACCACAAACAATGTGAGCTATAAATTAAAAGTCTAGAGTGGGAGGATGGAGATATGCTTTGATGTACAGTCTGAGGGATTATGAAGATTCATCCCTCACTGTCATACAAGCAGAACGCCGCAGAAGCTGGTTTCCGTGCCTCATCTGCAGCCTAATGCAAATATCTATTCTTGGTCTCTGTTTTTTTATCCTTTTATTTATTTTTCAACTTTATCTTAGGAAGGAGAGTCTTTCTCCTCAATAAATGACCATGCAATGTTATTGCCATCGTCACCAGGTCATGTCAGGCAAAATGTAATTTGTGGCTCAATATTGCATTTTCAAACTTATGGCAAATGTTGCTCAATGAAATATTTGTATTTTTAGTTTGTTTTAATTGTCAGCCTGTGCAGTAATTAACCACTTTCTTATTATTATTGGGTGATAGTTGTTTTATTCTCTGTTTGCCTGGCATTTTACTACATCTTATTGCCATACCTCTTTATTCAGAGCAAATCAAATTTGGATCTTGAATATATTATGAAAGATTGAACAGAACTAAACTCAACTGGTCTGATGTGTTGGCTGATCATATGATGTTGCAGCTTGTAGAAAAAAGAGGAGACCAAAATGGAGATACACACACAGAGATCCCATTCAACTCACTTCAAAGTACTGCATCATGCATACATAAGTCTTCTGGTGTCAAGCGCAGGGCCCCCGCTACAGGGACAGTGGCAGGTGGGGAGTTTGACTGGGGCGGTACACCTTTCAACATTGATGTCAGGATAGGGGTTGGTAACAGTCCAGGCAGTTCTCTTTAAGACTTCAATTAAAACTATTGTCGCTGGATCTCGCAAACTACGGCGCCCGTTGGGCCCTGTTCATGCAGGGTCGGCTTGCATCTAGCAGCTGACTTAGAACCTGCGCTTCTTGAATGTTTTTACTTTGACATTCAGAGCACTGGGCAGAAATCACATTGCGTCAATGCCCAACATGGGCCTTCACCAAGCTGAATTTTTAATTAAACAGTTGGATTCTCCTGGTCTGCTAGGTGCCAGCTGAGGCGACCCACTGGGACCCCGTGTGAATGATGCCCAATGGGTGGCGTAGCTGGGGACATCCACGAGAAAGGCATGGCACGTGTCCAGAATTGCGGACACAGCCCTGCGACTCCTTTCTGATTGGCCGAGGGTTGATGTAGGCCATCGCCCCACCCTTCCAAACAGTGTTCACCCATCTCTTAGGACTGACTGACCCATGTTCAACTGCTATTCTATGCCCTTCCTATCGCCTCTCTTGGTCTACCATCAGCAACTTTTTATGTGCTTTGCTGTGATGGAAGCGGCCATATCTTCTCTCTGTAATAAGAAGGATGATGCAACTGATATTAAAACCAGTGTCCTGTTTTATATCATCTGATGGGAGAGAGGAGGGACACAGAGAGAGCCCACATATATAACACATCAATTCAGCATTTCATTTTGTTGGAGAGTCACATGCTGTGAATGTGAATGTTACATTATAAGCTACCATAACACTTAAAAGTAGTTCCCCCACTTAACCCTAACTAATGGTGCGTTACAAGTCAGAGAGACACTTTGTAATGCATCATTAGATAATGGTTTATTCAAGTGTCTGTACATCGACATACTTGACCACTTTCTTCACGATTTGTTCCTGATTAACTCTGAGATTGACACTAAGTGGCACAAAACTAGTCATGACTCATTCATTACTTAAACATTAACTACTCTATTTGTGCAATCAGAAATCAATGAATGCAAAGGATCCACAACATATTACATATGATGTGTAATCGTGTATCTGTCCAATTACTTTTTAACTCCTAAACTTTGGCCACTTTGAGTTAAAAGGGTTGCAGCAGGATTCTCCACAAGTTTTTTTTTTAAATTGTCATAATAAGACCACATACAGCCCAGACTACAGGGAAGATACAAAGCGTCTGGTGTAATCTTCATTCTTAATGTAGTACCCACTACTTTATTTCAAACTGAATGTACTGGTGCTCAGAACCTGAAGAACAAAAAATGTGTAACTATCCAAATACTACCTGGACTGTATTACTTGTAACTTTTACATGTGCTATACAACAGGGTTACACTGCTAATCAGCTAACTTGTAAGGATATGACGTATTCCTGTGATAACATCACATGCATATTTTTTTTATAGTTGGTTAAGAACACTCCAAAAAGCCTATATTCATATCAGTGATGCCACGGGGAGCTGGCTGGCATCCTCACTGAGCTCAGCATTGGTTTCAGTTCATTTAGGTTAACAAATAAAAAAACACTGAAACTAAATCAAAGGATGAGGGTTATCATTCATTGTTCATCACATTCTCAAACAGCAGCTCTCCACACAGCTCTCGTTAATTTGAGTGCATGTGAATGACACCAAAAAGCAAAAATATTTCACAGCAGCAGGTCATTTAGTTAGTTAGTGCCAGTTTACATCTGGCACTAACATGTGTCTCAGGTGATCCGATCACAAGTGGACAGCACTAAATACAATTGTAAACAACCTCCACATTGTGATCCAGTCACAACCTTAAGGATGCTGTGATCTTACATAACCTTTACAATTATTAAATCAACATTATTACGTCTTTGTGATCCAGGTCATACTGTACAAAGTGTGTCTAAACTATGTTTTTGAGTCACTTCTGGACGATGTTATGGGTTTATGTGTGTGTGTGATGTTGCTCTTTTCTTGTTGTTTGATGTTTCAGGATCCCCATGTTACAGCTGGCCAGAAGGCACACAGACACGAGGCCATCAGCTGGGGATGAAAACAGCAGTCGTTTTATTCAATTAGTTGCCTTCATCAAATTTTGGATGTTAAAAACAACAGACAGAGTTAAAAATAGCCCATTTCAAAGAATTTGAAAACAAGTTGTGATCATATTGTTGCTGTATTGTTTTTCCAGTTGCTTCTTTTAGCTGCCTTCTTGTGTTGTATTATCTTTCACCCCCGCTTTTTATTTACACCTTATCCAGAGCACTCTAGGGAGCGAACAAAACTACTCACTAAACCTGATTAATAAAACTAGATATGTCAGCCTCAAAAGTCATGTTCTTTTTTTAAATGCTTTGTTGCACGAGAGAACAAAATTCAAGGCTACACAGTCACAAAATCATGAACATCTGGAATATGAGTGAAAAAACAGCTGGAGGACTGCTCCTACCTCATACAACTCAAGCTATCTTGAGTTGTAAGGGTTGTTTAGTGAATGCACATGTACCAAACACAATTAGCTCTCACGAAGAAAAATGGATTAAAGTTAAATTGTTCCAAAAATCCACATCACTTGCTGTTCTTAATGAATTTCTCCATCTGCTATGTAGAACTTCTTTTAAAAACTCAATCTAGACACAATAGATTCTCTCATGTGTATGCTTCACAAGTCATGGGGAAAGTGTCTTAATCCTCTGTAATAGAATATAACAATAATTAAAACTGCAAGCAGTGTCGAAGGGCCATCGCACCCCCCCGTTTACGCCCCCAATTGTAACGCTGTACGTGCACGTCGGTGCGTGCGGCGGTCGCAGGGCTGTCAAAACTGGCATGTAGATGTCTTTGTTCCTGTGCCTTTAATTGAACATTGTGTGATGGGGTTAATGTCTCCACTAGATGGCAAACTAAGACCACAAATGAGTCTGGGTGACTTCTCAGCACAAAGGAATGTGGGTGAAGGGTCAAAAAATCATTAAGATTGAGCATTTTTGCCTGGATGGCAGACTTCCTGTTGGACTTAGGCTAGGGGTCCAAGAGGCTTTTTTGTGCGTCTTTACACGATACATGTGTTTCCCCAATTTGGTTTATCTACGTCAATCTGAGTGGAGGGGCTTGATTCTTTAAATTTTCTAGGGGGCGCTATTAATCCATTTTTGCGTCGGCCATTTCCGCGATCCTTAAAATATCAAGTTTTTCGCCGGATCGGACATGATTGCAAGTTTTGGTGAGTTTTGGGGCATGTTTAGGCTGTCAAAAAGGCGTACAACTACAATAATAATAAAAATCATCCAGATTGAAAATGTTAGCCTGGATGGCCGACTTCCTGTTGGACTTAGGGTATGGGTCCAAGAGGATTTTTTGTGCGTCTGGACATGATACATAGGCCTTGTGGATTTCATTTTTCTATGTCAATGTGGAAGGCGGGGCTTAAACTTTGAAATCTTCCAGGGGGCGCTGTGGAGTCATCTTCTCACTTAAAAATCCCAAACTTTGTCAGTAGTCAATATGTGTGACTGTTGACGTATGTGTACAATTTGGTGAGTGTAGGAGTATGTGAAAATGTACAAAATGGATAAAGGCATTAGGGGGCGCTTTTGAGCTGTTGTGCCACGCCCAGGGGCAGTTATGGTCTCAAATTAAAGTGCTCCTAAGTGTGAACCTATGTGGAAAATTTGGTGATTCTGTGAAGACGGGAAAGTCCTCTAAACGCAGTGGGAAAATGGGAAAATTGACGCAGGAAATGCACAATAACCGACTTCCTGTTAGAGCAAAAATTTTGAAAAAAATAATTTGGGGGTTTACCCATGAGTGCTATGAGTCCTGTAAATTTCACGAAGATCAGACAAAGTTTATAGTCACATGACCTGCTGTTAGGGGGCGCTATGGAGACCCCTTGCCACACCCACCCCCAATGATGTTGAAATTGAAACGGCGTCACCAGGTGTGATATTTTACGCACTGCATGTATTAACATCCGACAATGTATGGAGGAGTTATAAGGAGTTGTTTGTTTATACAAACAAACGACTGCCACACCCACCTGGTATAACGTAGGCAAAATCTGTCGTAAAGTTTATATCATCAACGTCTGAGGATGATACAGTGCGAATCTTAAGTCTCTGGAGTCAAAACTGCAGGAGGAGTTCGTTAAAGTGCGAGGCCTGGAAATGGGGAAAATGAAGGCAAAAATGCACCTGTGATCCAAAATGGCCGACTTCCTGTTGGACTTAGGGTATGGGTCCAAGAGGCTTTTTTGTGCGTCTGGTCATGATATATATGAATCCTAAATTTCGTTCATGTACGTGCATGTAGAAGGCGGGGCTTAAACTTTTAATGTTCTAGGGGGCGCTGTAGAGTCATTTTGCCACTTAAAAGGTTGCGGTTATACCAAAAAATAATATTCGTGAGTCTTGACGAGTGTGTCCAATTTGGTGAGTTTTAGAGTTTGTCAGTACATCCTAGGTGGGAAAAGGCATTAGGGGGCGCTACTGAGCTGTTGGGGCAAAATGTTGGGCAAATGTGGTATCAGATGAAAGAGCTCATGATTTGAAACCTACGTGGCAGGTTTCATGATTCTGTGAACATCATAAAGTCCTCAAAGCGGTGTTCGAAAAATGAAAATCGGTGCACGCCACGACGCGTGGACGACTTCCTGTTTGGTAAAAAAATTCCACAAAATAATTTCCCAATGATCCGATGAGACCTATGACATATTTAAATGTCATGCCGATCCGAGAGGATTTGTGGTCACATGACCCGACGTGTGGGGGCGCTAGCGAGTCCCCTTACCACGCTTGTCTCCAATCACGTTAAATTAAATACATCTGCGACGTGTGTGCAGAATTTCATGAGTTTTCATGTATGTTCAGGCCACCAAAAATGCGATTCATTACACGGCATAAGAGCGTGCTTAATAATAATAATAAGAATCCTGGCAAAAGCAATAGGTCCCTCACTGACTTGTCAGTGCTCGGGCCCTAATTAACCAAAATCAGACACTACATTGACACTTGACTTCATACAAAGTCATTTTCTCCATTGAAATCTATTTATTTTATCAGGAATTTTGGCAGTTTGTGTTGATTCTTTTCTCCTCTCAGAGAAGTGTACATTTCAAACTAGCAACAAAAATATTGCCAACAATAACACTCCATCATCCTATCTATTTATTATTTAAAGGAGTATATTTGATACTCCTTCTACATGTTTTGGCTTTGACTGGTATCGCTCTCTCTCTCTCTCTCTCTCTCTCTCTCTCTTAAATTAATTCTTTCCTTTCACTATCTATCAAGGGATTATGTCTGTACAGAATTTCACTCATGTTTTTCTGCAGTCCAACTTAAGTTTTAGTATGTCTCTATGCTGTGCAACACACACACACACACACACACACACACACACACACACACACACACACACACACACACACACACACACACACACACACACACACACACACACACACACACACACACACACAAACACACACAAACACACTCACACATGCTCCTTTTGGTATGTCAGTTCAGGAGGAGCCCTTCTGTACCTGTGAAATTCTGTTTTTGTCCTGTAAAGCTGGTGAGTGCTCAGGTGACACAAACAGCACAACTAGCTGGGTTTGTGAGGTATCTATCTGACGATCAGCTTTACTGCCAAGATGTCTGGTGGACACACAATAGAAAAGAATAGAATAGAATAGAATAGAATAGAATAGAATAGTCTTTATTGTCATTATACAATGTATAACGAAATTTTCAAAGGCATCTCCTCAGTACAATCAGTACAACTGTGAGGTTTTGCATTAAAATGATCACTTTAAAGGTAGTTTTTAGTGAAAATATGTCAATCTTTTGTTTAAAGGTGGTATCCTCCTCCCCCAAAGTGGCCAAAAAATGAATGACTCAGGTTTGAATTTCCAGGATGTCTGACACAATTCTTAAGCATGTGACCCACAAAATAGGTTGATGATGATGATTACCATGAATAATCACCGAAATATGGCAGGAGACAGGAATTATATTGTGTTATATCGTCTTGACATTCTGACCAATGTACATGTCCATTCTGATTAAGTTACCTGTTTGAAACACTAATGAGTTATCGACACTGCAGTGTGAAGATAAGTTTAAGTCCACCCTCAGGCGAGGTGATGTGACAGAGGCAGCAGTGTTTTGAGCCCGCTGCTCTTCACCCTTATGACCCACGACTGCGGTGCACGCTCCACTACTAACCACATCATAAGGCATGCAGACGACGCGACAGTGGTGGGTCTCATTCAGAACAACGAGGAGCTGGCTTACAGAGAGGAAGTGAAACATCTGGTGGACTGGTGCACCAACAACAACCTGGACCTGAATGTTGACAAGACAAAAGAAGTCACTGTTGACCAGCCCACCCACACTCCTCTCTTCATAGGTGGCGCTGCAGTGGAGATCGTCCAGTGCACCAAGTTCCTGGGGATGCACATCTCCAGTGACCTGACCTGGATCAAGCACACATCCTCCCTGACCAAGAAAGCCCACCAGCGAGGGCACGGTGGAGAGCATACTGACCAACTGCATCTCTGTCTGGTATGAGGGCTGCACTGCCTCAGACCGGAAGGCCCTGCAGGGAGTGGTGAAGACCGCTGAGAGGGTCATTGGTACTCCTCTCACACCCATCAAGGACATGGCACAGAGCCGCTACCTATCAAAAGCCACCAAGATCATTGCAGACTCCACCCACCCCAACCACGGACTGTTCACCCTTCTGCCCTCAAGCAGACGGTACCGCTCCACTCGTAGCAGAACAGCCAGGTTCTGCAACAGCTTCTTCCCAACTGCAATAAGATTAGAACTCCCAGTAATCCCCCCCCCAGTATTTTTTAAATTCTTTTTCAATGTGGAGCCAGTGGCAACGAAATTTTGTTCCACTTTGTATATATGCGGAATGACAATAAAAGGAAATCTATCTATATTTGACGACTCACAAATGGGATCAGTTGATTTTTCTGAAGTGGACTGTCATCAATGCCTGACGCAGAGGAATGAAAAGCCCTCAGCTTTATCTCATAAATCAGAGGAGAATATAACGTTGAAAAGAATTCATTGCTACGTTTAATTTACAACTATTATCTGTAAAATTTAGATGAAAGGCAGAAGGCAGATATTGTGTTTAAGATCAGTTTTAAAAAATGGCAGATTCAGACTCAGCTCTATGTGACCCTCTTCAGTTTAAGAAGATCTCTGAAGCTGTTATCACCAAAGACAGTAACCAGCCGTGTTATCCTGAACCACCTCATCTGGCTGTTGTTTGCCCTTTACTTTAGTAATCTGTAAGTCTTACACCTGCAGTGCATTCAGATAATAAGGCTGACATGATATATGAGGTGCACAGTGATGGATAGAACAGATTAGTTCCAGTGTCTCCTCTAATTTATGGCAGCTGAAAAGCTTTAAGCTAAACCTTAAAATATATGGCCGTGTGTGTGTGTGTGTGTGTGTGTGTGTGTGTGTGTGTGTGTGTGTGTGTGTGTGTGTGTGTGTGTGTGTGTGTGTGTGTGTGTGTGTGTGTGTTTGTGTATCATAAGGGAGAGACTGAGATCTGATGAATGTGGTTGCATTATGATGATGAGTAAATGCTCAGTGTAATGCTCCAGATAAATATCCATCCAGAGAATAGGTGATGTATACAGGCTGTTATTGATTGATTGACTAATTGATATTCTGAGACTTTCCCTCCATTCCGAGCACAACAAACCAAGAATGTGACTTGTGATTATTGTGAAAGGAGAGCTTTGGCCAAATGAAACTATTGGAAATCAGTAGGTTAAGTATGCAGGTCACGGTGTCTTTGAAGCAATGCATCTGACCATAGCATTCATCTGGTTTTCTGTATTTTTAAATAGATATGATGCATTTTGAAATTAACGGCTTTCAAGCATTGAAGCCAAAAGCAAATCTGTATGGTAAAATGTATATCCTGTATATTCAGTATTTTTGAATTACACTCATGTCTAATTGACTAATTGACTCTCTCAACAATGCTCTCTGAAGCCTGACTGCATTATTCATCTCTGTCAGTCCAGACTGAACCAGCAGTTTATTTCTGTAATGAAAGAGGTGTGAATCATACTGTATTATTTATTTATAAAAGAAAAGTTCATTCTTATGCGGAACACACACAGAATGAACTTTCCATATAGAAAACATGTGGTGCATACAAAATCACAGGTTTATTGGAAAGAATTATGTAATTTTGTACTGATTATGAGGAAGATAGAGACTATGTCCCATCAGAATGCTTTCAATCAACTGGAAAGACTCTACAAGAAAAACTAACCTCACAGTTCACCTTCAAGCCTACAACAACTTCCTCCGACGGACCAATGCAAATCCTTTCTCTCCCTTTTTCAAAAGAAAATTGAGTCCATCCACAGCAGCTTGTCCACCTTACCTGCCCCTCCTTCCTCCCCCTCTCCTCCTCCCATTCCTTTCAACATTCCCCCTCTGGCTCATTTTCCCCCTGTATCCCTCTTTTAACTGTCCAAGAAAACCTAATTTATGGTCCTTCATACTATACTGAACTGAACTTCAATAAGTTCAGTGAGAATTTATGATATAAACTGCTAAAACAAGAAACAAATGATATTCCTTTCCTTCATCAACAAGTTAAATATTAATTAATATGCCATCTGTTGTACGCATTATATACCTGAACTGGCTACCTTTTGGCAAAACATCTTTTTGCATTAATTCTGCTCACTCTGCTCCACCAACTATTTTCAGCGTTTTAGCCAGCATAAAATTCTGTCCCTTCTTCTCTTATATTTTGCTCCACTTACTTGTTTGTATAGTTTCTCTGGTGCACTTCAGCAGGGAAGCTCATTATCACTACAGTCAAGGCCAGCAGATAAGTAAGTTGTTACATGGTGCCACCATGTGGCCTTACACACACAGTTTATCTTGCAGCAGAAGAGCCAGCCAGCATAACAAGAGGGACCAATTAAAAATGTTGTTTTACATCCCTGAGTGATTATATGTGAATCTCAGTTAATTTGTACTGACTTTACAGTGCAATTGTAAAGTTAACCTGTGTACTGTTTCTGTGTGGTGCAATGAAACCTGAACATATTTGACAGTGCTCTTTAAGGACAATAAACAGCAATAAGAAATAGTGATATTGCAAACAGCAGAATTGAGACATGTTCGTACACTTTATAATAGTGTATTGGATAGTATGGGGCTGTCACTGGCAATTAGATTTCTTCCTAACAAAGAGACTGTGTATGTTAAAGAGTCAAAGTGGCGGGCGTAAAGATGGAAAGAGCAGCTTGGCCACTGTAATAGGATCAACACCCCTCATACTCCCACTCACTTCAGTCTTCATTACCACTAGCTTTGAACAGGATTATTGTGCGTGTTGGTGATGCTTATTTACTGTACGTGCTGATGTATGTCCACGTTTTGCTGACACATGTAATATATGTGCTGTATGTTCTCCAGCAATTCACTGACTACGTTCCCCCTTTTCTCTGTTCTAGTTTTAACAATCTGACAGTCTTAAATTAAACTGTGTACTCTATTTATAAGATACTCAGTTTATTCATCCCAATATTAAGTAAAACTCTCTATATCCATTGGTTATAGTTAATATATATTGTCAGTAATAGTACTTAATAGTAGTGGTAGTAGTAGTAGTAGTAGTTAGAATATATTGTCATTTGTCAAATAAAAAGAGCCATAATCTAATTTTAGCCTATTATCAAGACAGAAATACATATTTCTAATGAAATAGAAATAACTTTTGCAACATCCTCTCCTATGTCTAATTTTTCTCCATAAATATATTATCACTTCCCTATTTGTCTGCTTCCTTCCATCCCTCAGTCGTGAATCCTCTTAAAGGTGGATTATGGGACTAAGATGTCTACATCGAGAGAGAGAGAGAGTGAGAGAGCGAAGGAGAGAGATAGAAGATGAGCATGCAGCACACAGAGTGAGAAAGAAAGCAATACGGGTAGAGCTACAGAGAAGGAGAAGAAGAAAATGGAGAGAACCCCTCGGCCCGAAATGGGCCAGGAATGGGGTCAAAGAATGTCTGTGACTGGGGTGAGTACACCACAATTTCCACATATTCTACAGGTGCATAGTAAGTAAGTCTCTCTTTCTTGTTGCAACTTGATAACACTATTTGCTGCAAAGAGGAAAACCACATTTTGTTCAAGTTATCTGTGCATGTATGTTATTAAGAGTAAGAGAAATAAACTGTTTGGGAACTTGGAGACTATCTACTGTACCTCCTAATTAAGATTAGTTGAGGACTGAACTGAACAGTTTGGCTGCATGAGCAGGTGACGTGTCCGAGCTTGTTTGTGTGTGTGTGTTTATTCAGTTACCTGAGGACGAACTACAGTAATGTGATAGGCTGAAGGATCGCCTTCCTCTTAATTACTTAATCATGCTTTTACAGTAAGTTCATGTCCTATTAGTTGAAATAGATAAATGCAAAGAGATGTGTGTGTGTTTGTGCTTCAGAGATAGACAGAATGAGACAGGACTTTGTTGTTAGACAACACTCTATTTTATGAACATAGTCGAGACATTTTCTTTGTTTTCCTACTTGTAGGGAGAGCCAGCAGAGCCTCTCATGGTGAAGCACCTCAGTCCCACCCCCGCTCTCACTGACAATGCAGGGAAAGACTAACATAGTGGCTGCAATGTCTCTCCTGTCCTTAACCAACCCTCCTGGCTGGAGCGTGTGCTCTGCTCTCTGTATCCTCATTGTCTTGCTCCCAGAGGCCAAAGCAGACACCACTACTACTCAGGGCAATGGCGGGGGTTCCCAGTGTGGGGAGTACAGTAACCAGGTAATTACTGTAAACATTCTGGCTACACAACAAAGTAATACTCTGCGTACTGCCTTTCAGTTTCCTCATTTTACTCCAGAGATGTGTCGGCTCTATGAAAGAGCATTGTAATGATGAACTGCAACTAATGAATGCATCACTTACATTTTAAATTAATCACTACATTAATCATACAGTGTTGAGTCATACAGTGTCAAGGATGAAGATAAATGTATTAGCTCCTGTCTTCAAATATTGTAGCTGTATTAGTATGACCAGCTGCTTAAAAACCAGAAGTATTCACATATATTGTAGTTGATAGTTGTGGGTGATATAGATACAAACCTCCATCATACAGTATTGACTTCATATCACAATAACAAAATACATTGTGACTTAATAAACTTCCAGGAAAATAATTTGTATGCAGTGAAACAGCTTATGGATGGAAAAAAAACACAGGGGGGTATTTTTTGGCATGAAAAATCAAGACATTTCATCACAGTGATGCAAAAAAACAATATTATATTACTGATTTTCACTTTTGTCCACAATGGCATAAATCAAGAGATATTAAAGTTATAGCTATAGCTACAGCATAGCTATAAACTAAACAGTATGGCAAAATCTTAGGTAGTTCAAAAATATGTATTGTCTCGTGATCCCCCAACCAAAATTGGAATGAAAGAAAACCAAGCTACTGTTTGCATTTAATAAGCAAAAAAAAAGTTTGGTATTTTTTTCCTTCAATTTAAATAATGATGATCTAAAATAAATGAGAGTCAGAGTTTAGTTGATCAGCTACGGTACTTGATCATATCAGCAACACGTTTTTGTCCATTAAAGTTTAATGGGAATAAGATAGGGAGAAGGAAATAAGATAGCTGGAAAGTTGAATTTATTGATTTGCCAGAGAAAAAGTCCCAGTCGTATTTGACAGCTGTGGTTTTATTTGGCAGTCTAACAAGCAATCTGAGGCTGCTCTTGATCAAATCCTATTCATCAAACAGGTGATGGAGAATGGCATGTGTCGACTGGTGGCAACACTGCCACAACTGGACGAGCAGAGATGTCCAGATATGTTTCGCTGTACAGATGAGGTGTCCTACTGGCTGCACGAGAATGAGGAAAGGAAACAGCAGATCGTGTCTTTGAAGGAGACCATCTCTGAGCTGCAGGAGGAGCTGAGGAACCACCGTCATCGCATCAAAGTCCTCGAGCTGCAGGTGACACTCTCATATTGACTTAGCAGACCTGTGTCAACAGTCAGCAACAATCCTTTCAACTGCTTTGAGGACTTGCCTTAGTCCAGCTGAATCCTGACCGGATGTTGTGACAACATGAAAAGATAATTTTTTCTAAGGAAAGACATAAAGATAACTTTTTTGCTAATTGGGAAAGTTATTCTGTTCTTCTGTGTATATTGCATGTAGTATTGAATATAACCTTTAAAAAGTAGAAGTTTTGTTAAATATTTACTTCTTTTTTTCATAGCTCTGGGCCTTTTTGGTTAAGAGGTAGTTCAGACTAGACATAAATATTTTATAAAATAAGTTTGAATGTCTGATTTAATATGTACTTTCACTATTTGTCTAAAAGAATTAGAGTTCTGTGTACTTCGTCTAGCTGTTAAAAGTGGAGGGTGTGCACGTTGTTGAAAAAAGTAGTCTCCAGTAGTGTGTTTAAGTACAGGAAACACATTGTATTTGTGGTGTTCTGCTCTGTAACGTGGTGCCTGGTCATGAACCCAGCTTCCCCTACAGCATGTCCTTGACCTCAGTCATTAACAGGATTAGCCTCCTACTCTTCCACGTGCTGCCTCATGTGTCTCAGCCAATGAGCCTATACAAACAGAGAGTCTCAGCTGCCAGTGGCCACAGGTGGATGGATGGTGGCCAGGACTAATGTGTTCTGTGTGTGATGTACATGAGAGCAGGGCAGAGGAGCGGGCTTCAGGGTTTGTGGTAATGGGAGTTAGTGTTATCCTCCCTGTCCAGGCTAGGAATAGACCACATACTGAAGAAGTGTTTGGCTTTACGTTTTAAGAGAGGGCTCGGCATTTTTGTCCTGACAGCACTGGCAGACGTTGCATGGTTGAGCTATAATGTGCATAAACAGAAAAGTTCAGTGGTCAATTAAGCTAAGAGATTTTTTTATGGGTAAAGATGACAAAGGAAAATCAAGATCTTTTACATGGTTCTTTTTGGCTATTTTCTAATATAATGTAAGTAGAAAGTGGATAGAAATTGACAAACTTATTCAAGATACAACCTAGTTTACATACAGGGCAGAAACTCATATCAATCATTTAAAAAAATGCATTTCAACTGATCAGTTTTCTGGCATACATCTCAGTTACTGACTGAACCGTGTCTTATGGGTGTTTCTGTGTGTCTTTTAATGTGCATGGTGGTGTCAGAGTGAGGAGAAGACCCATTTGAACATCTCCTTAGAACAGCGTTTTCATGAGTTGGAGGTGCACTACGCTGAAGCCACCACCATGCTGCACCTACAGGGCACTCTCATCCTAGACCTTCAGGTATGCTGCATCTAATTCACTTGAACTGTTTTGGGGATGTGCTTTTAAATAAAACTGTGCGGTTCTTGATATGTTGACTGTGTGACCTTCTTTAGAACCAAGTCCATAATCTGACACTTTTGGTGGAGAAAGTAAAAACAAGTCCCGGGTGCTTGATCAACATTGTCCGTCCCAACCCTCTTATGAGTGCTCAAGAAGCCTTCCACCCAGGTACACACTCACAAAAATGCTATGATCTTCCAGCAGAGGGTGCCAGATCCCACTTGTTGATTTCCTCCCTCCCATGCCTGTCTTTTCCTTTTTCTTCCCTCAGATACTCAGCATGTGAGGAACTGTCCCATAGACTGTGCGTCCATCTACTACAATGGAGTGAGAAGATCAGGCCTCTACACAGTGGTGCCTTCAGTTGCAGGCATGCCTGTGGAGGTCTACTGTGATATGGACACAGATGGTGAGTCACACATACTGTACATGTATATGAACTTTGACATATCACACAATGACCCGAGCATTCACTATTTTCAAGTACCTGCTCTTGCAGAGGGAAACATATACATCAGACTTTCTTTTTGCCTCAGGTGGTGGTTGGACTGTGATCCAGCGGCGAGTTGATGGCTCAGTGAGCTTTGACCGCACCTGGAGGGACTATAGAGACGGCTTTGGTGACCTGCACTCAGAATTCTGGCTGGGTAATGACCACATACATGAGCTGACCACCCAGGGAGAATACAACCTCCGCATTGACCTGGAGGACTGGAGCAACAAGCACAAACATGCCCTCTACCAGAGCTTCAGGTCGGTCTAATGCAGTGACAAACACACGTACCAACTTGGAAATTATAGCAAAACATGCACAGCCATTTTCTATCTCTTGCATCATTTCTCACTGTTCCTCTGTGTGTGTCTGCAGTGTGGAAGATGAGGAGCATCAGTACCGTCTCCATGTGTCAGGCTTCAGTGGTTCGGTGCAGGACTCTTTTAGCTGGTACCATGACAAGCTGGGCTTCAGTACACCTGACAGTGGCAACATCTGTGCTGAGATCTCGCATGGCGGGTGGTGGTACAACCAGTGTTTCTACGCCAACCTCAACGGTGTCTACTACAGGGTAAGGGTACGCATATTATTCATCACTTCATACTATTCAAGACATGAGTGTTTACAACTTCTTCATTTGGCAGGGAGGCCATTACACCCCTAAAGGCCGGGGGCCCCTGGGTCCTGATGGGATTGTTTGGTACTCCTGGAGAGATTCTGACTATTACTCCTTGCGCAAAGTCAGCATGATGATCCGCCCACGCACCTTCCGAACCCGTTTGTCTCCGTGAACCACTGTCAGCATGACAACGGTTTGGACACAGGAACTGTATTAAGACAATAGGGATGACCTGAGCATCTCACTGGATTGCCATAGTGATAGTGACATCCAGTGACCTTTTTGTTGCCAGGAGGAAGTGAATGTCAACAAGTTGGGTTTTTCTTTAGCAAGTACGCCTACAGCACAGCATAACTTCTGGAAAATGGCATCTCTTCTGCTATTTTTGAACTGCACATATGCAAATGTGGCTGCCATGCTCAATCTTCCAACTATTTTCTGCTGCATATTTTTGGAAAGACAAACTTACTGCAGACTTATAGAGTTCCAATTGGGACATGGACATTTTTCACTCATTTGTGAGAAGTTAGTTATGGACATTTTTCATGTCTGTGTCATGGGAAGTGAGTTCTTCCTTATTTTGTACTTCTATTTTGTACCTTTAGTTTGATACTCTGATACTTGGAAAGTGGAACTATTAGCACCTTAGCCATAATAAAGTCACATTTATGTGATATGTTGACAGTGTGAAGGGGCTTGTGGTTTCTACCAGCCACTGAGATGTGAGACTGCTTAATGAATGCTCTGCATATGGTGTGTACTTATTGCATGTACTATTTCATATTACTCCTTTACCCTATTGTCATCATTTTTAATTTCAGCCCACTCTAAATTTTAATTTTTTGTGTAAATTCATATTCAAATATAAAGTGTATTAATACTGTTACTGAAGTAAGTCATGATATAAGAACACTGAACTGTATTTGATATTACCCCAAAGTGTTGTATACATAGTGTGTATACATACATATGTCCTGTACAATAAACACTACATATACCATGTGTCACAGAGGACACCTTTTCATACAGGGAGAATACTCAAACTTCTACAAAAGGATTTCTGTTGCAAAGTTGGTGTTATTTACTTTCTTCACACTGGGGTTTATTCAAACCTTTAACATACTGGCAGAAGTCAGAAAACAGGTACAGAAAACAGTCCGCATGGTTGAAATCTGTTAAAGTTTAACTCTTATGCAACCATAAAATTAAATTACCATTGTTTTACACGATATTTAGAGACTGAGAGTTCTTATTGCAAAACAGTAATAAGTCAACGCAATCCACATCATGACTTGAAAGTGATGCAACTAACCCTCAATACAATACAAAAACTGAAAATAACTGAAAGACATTATACTGTTTGGTCTGTCTAGTGTTGAAGTTCTCCTCACCCAGCTACTTTATGTGGGCTACACATCCAGCTGCACCTGATGGCTGCGAGAGCTGAATGTGGGGTAAAAAGGGCTCTTTCACTTCCTCCACTACAAGACTGCACAAACACACTCTTTGACCCTTCGCACAGGCTGCCGACTCATTCTCATTCCTATCCATCTCTACACAAGAATCTGCTTAAGCGAATAAGGGCTTTACTGTGAGTGAATCAGAGAGTGCGTAGTGTGCTGTACAATCTGAACCATACAAACAACAAGACAATGTTTCTTTCAAACACACACGCATGGAAACAAATAAACTCTAGATGAGTATAAATCATTGTTTAATGAATCAAAACTGAATTTTTGCTCCTCTTTCTGAGTTACATAGTATTGCAAATACTTCTATACATAAAATAGTATCTCAATGACAAGAAGCACCTGATAGGTTCAATAGAATATATACTGTATATATATATATATAATTTTTTTTCATGTATCAAGTGAAAAACAAAGGGTGAACAAGATTAGAGATTGATTGAAAACTGAGCGGTGAAAAGCAAAAGAAAAACTGCATACATGACATAATCCATGGCTCCATCCCAAACTTGTATAGTACAGATTCTTAAAGATGACACCTTCATATAAAAACACCATAATCTGGTCAAAAAAATGGACAAACATTCTTCAGGAGAACTGGGAGAAAGAAATTACGATTGGCACAGACTAAACTCAGTATTAAGTCGCTGACTTTTGGCTTTAACATACAATGTTTAAAAATAATGAGCCCTTCTCTCCTGAAATGTAAACTGACATTTTCTCTACTCAATGGGGCAAGGCACGCGGGAGAGATAGGAAGGGGTTGGAGCTTCCTGTTAGCATTAAGGGAAGTGCAGGATGAAAGGAGGCTAGGCACAGCCAGCAGTGGACATACAGAGGACACACACTCTGCCTATGCCAACTAATCTAAGGCTTGCATTCTTAAAAGGACTCTTGATAGTAGCAAAAATTAAAATGCACCCGACATTGGCCAAAATAACAACAGTAAAGCTCTGATTCGCTGTCCATGCTGCATTCGGAAATCAAACTCCATCTGTCTCTACTGAAAGAGGGGCAACTGGTTTTGTCTATCCTTTCCTCTACTGTTTTAACATGGAATGATGTCTTAAAATAAAGTGGATTATTGCTTTAAAATAGGCAGATGTGGCTACAGGCATGTTTGTGCTCATAGCTGTACAAAAATGTGTATTACATTAGAGAAACTCTGGGCTTTGACTCATGCAATGAGGCAATTCAAGAACACAAACTGTTTACTTCCTGTAACACAAGCTGCGGACCTTGGACACAGGAAGGGTTGTGTGTAAATAGTGTGTTTTACTCTGCTATAATTGCCTTTTCATTACAGTTCATAAACCTCTAGGAGCAGCGGGCAAAAGTAACACTATGAGCTAGGACTGTTGGCATGAGCAGAAAGGAAGAGATGAGGTAAGAGCGAGAGAAAGAGAGAAGTGAAATTTAAATTAAAGAGGGTAAAGAATGCAGTATAAGCAAGAATAATTTTTTGGATGTCAAGCTGGTTTAACTCTTCATATCTTATAGTGCGAGACTGCTGGCTGTTGCTTTCACATTGTAGTGAACTGACTGTGTGCTTGTCTCAGCTTTGCAGCAATCTGTGGGTTCAGAAGAAGAAAGACTAACATAAATACAAGAGCAGAGGGTGTCATGTGATGGCTTAATATGTAAGCATTATGTAATTTCTCCTTAGGTAATGAGGCAACAAAAGAGACAGACTTTTACAGACTCCAATTTACTTTGGTAGATGGTCGATAAAAATGTCTTTACCGTCTCGTAAAACTTGACTTGTTCCTCCAGGTACAACTGCATGACCCTGTTGTAGTCGTAGATACGGTTGCTGTGGAAGTGGTTCATCTCAGCTGAGGCAGAAAAAAAATAAAGGGGGAAACACTTGAGTCAGACAACACGATCATGTTAAACTCCACCACTTTAAGTTGCCTGAGTGAGTCAGTGTGGTACCTTGCAATGTGTAAGACATGGTGCTGACTCGTTTAGCCATGGTGACTTTGTCCTGAGGGGTAATTTTACTGGTGGCCACCAACTTGTCACCCTCCTTCACCTTGTCTATGGCTGCCTGCCAGGATTTTAATTAAACAAACAACAGTTATATTCTGTGGAGACAGTTGATCATTTATCACATTTACATCCAGATGTGGAAAAGGAATTTAAATACGAGACCCTGATATCTTAGTAACAAAAACTACTACGAAAACTACAATGTTACTATATTTTTTGCACTTGCTCAGCAGAATTAGTTGCCCTTTGAAACACGTAAAGGGCTACTGCAGCAATTTAGCATGCATAAAGTTGGGGGGCTCACAAGAGACAGATGTAAAAAAAAGAAAAGGTCAACATCGAGCCAGTGGCAGAGATATCCTAATTTTAAGTCCCTGGTGATAGTAAAGAAAGTCATCAAACCCTGGTCAAAGAGTAATAATTTATCTGCGAGTAAAAATTCTCACTGCCCTCATTCTTTTTTTTTTTCCCTACTTGAGGCATGTCTGGTGAAAAGACTCCTGAAAACATGCCATCACGCAGTGTCTGCCAAGGTAAATATATGTATATTTATATGTATGTTGATTGATTCAATGACATATGTTTATTCCCTAGTATAGCTTAAACTAATTTGTGGGCATCATCAAAACTTCAGAGAACCATCAAACCCTGGCTGAATATTACTCCTTATGATGAGTAAAACATATTAAACATTTGCATTAATAATGCTTTCCCTCTTTCCTCTTACAATGGGAGCTACTGTACCTTATGAACTCCAATAGTATCCGGGAAGCATCCAAGCAGACCCTTATATTCATTGTTGGTCTCCATGAGGAAGTGGAGGTCTTTCTTGGGCTAGAAAGGGAGCAACACAGTTAGGAAGATAAATGAGGAAAAAGGGAGACTATCTAATAACAACCTAAAGTTAGGACAACAATGACACTGAAATAAGGTAAGTAATGACGTGATTTCTAAAACAGGAAATAACACATGGATCTGAAACTGATAAGGAAGAGCACAGGAAAACAATAGTTCATCAGAGTCACTGAAACACTAAAATAGGAAGACTCAGTGTAGTTAAAATAATTAAGATAATGGATTCAGACACTGGACAGGGAGTCACTACAGGAATACAAACACCAATAGAATAATAGAAAAGGAAAAGATAGTCGGATTTATTTGTTTATCCTGCAGTACCTCTGGCAGATTAAAATTAACCTTCACAAACATTCTTCCCTTATCCTTCAATTAAACAAAGGAAAGCTGCATGCGACCTACATGCCAAACATACACTGCCTTGTTTAAGACTTTTTGCTTTTGAGATTAATCCATGTTGAGATCTTAGTTTTCTCCAGTGCTAATTTGTATCACAGGAAACGCTTTAACGCCTAAAATTCTACAAAAAGTGTCTGGAGCAACTCAGGCTTACCAGATGATTCTTCCCTCTGGATGCAGCATTAAACATTAAAAAAAGCCCTGATTTTTTTTTTTTCACACACCACAACACTGATCAGGCTACACGGGACAGCTAAAAAAGACGTATTCAAATCATTCAGGTGAAAAGAGGATTCGTAAAAAATACTAGAAACCAAGTTTGCCCTTGGACCTCTTCCTTCCCAGATATAGGCTTCACCAGCAGGATGCTGGGTTAAAGGGGTAAAAAAAAAAACCCGCCACAGCTAGGATGTAAACACCGTAAGCAGGAAATGTTCACAGATATTGTGAATTGATAGTGACCACAAGCCGATGTAGTTCATAAAGGAGCCTAAAATAGACTTTAAGACACCAGTGGCTATAAAGTCCTGCTTTTTTTTTTTTCAACGCATTGACAGTAAAGGCTCTTTGGGTAAAAATATAAAGATTTCTTAGGGTCTAAATCAATTGTCAACCTTTACAGTGAAATGTGACTGCAATACCAACAGAAAGGGCAGAAATAGTTGTAATCTTTGGAATAGCAGTAATATTACACTATGCATGTACCTGCTCTGCCACCATCTGAGCAATCTCCTCATATGTCTTTCCTGCTGCTGTCATGGCATCAGTCAGGGTTGACTCACCTACAGCAGAAATACAGTTAAAATATGTCATCAACATGTTTCTTAAGCGCAACTGAGTGCCAATTTGTTTCCAAACAGATTTACACATAATGACTGAATGGCAAATACATTTACAACATTTCTGCTGCCACCATTACGATGATTACACGTGTTGGTTTCAGCAATCTTTTTAAAGTGTGACAACAGACAGTGGTGTTAATGAAAGAGCCTGTGAGAAGACACAATTACTAGTGTGCATCTGGGAAAATGCGTAAGGCACTCAAAACAGCATCTGATGCCATATTTGTATTTGTTGTTGTACCTTGGTATCCGCTGCTGGTGAACACAGAGGAGAGGTTTTGGAAGGCTTTGCCGATTCTCTGGTACTCTTTCGGCAGAGCTGGTGAGGGAAACAGATAAAGCATTAAAATACACACAAACACACACACACACACACATTTTATGAAGTTGGCAAAATATTCAACATAACAGATCCATTCATTAACATAAACAGTAATTTACAGCACAAAGTGAGGGTGTGGCCTGTGTGTGGAGCAAAGCATTTGTTTAGCTTTGCAGTGTGTACATACGGCCTGTACATCTCTTCCAGTGCTCATTTCCCACTGTGAGGATTTCCTTTACCCCGTCATCCATGGCTTTGGTAAACCTGCTGAACTGCTCACATTTCTGTTCGCTGTGGATAGAGGACACATCATACATACATTTAACCATATGTCCATATGCAGGTAAACACATGTTAATGCACACAGTTATCATTGGTGCTTTTTGAGCTATGCTTGCTTTTTGCAAAGGTTTAAAGCAAATATTGATTTAACTCACACTTCTACAGGATCCAGGTCTGGAGCCTCAGGCTCTATCGTGGTGAAAATCATCACTCCCACTGTTTCGTCTTTCTCTGCTTTTCTCTTCCCCGTCTTCCAGTCCTGCACCAGTCAATTATCAGCATCTTAGTATTGCGGTCTTCAATAAATGGTCTACATTACAGTACACACAGCTACTTGAAATCTAATTAATTGAATCTCATTATGAAAGGTTTTCCCATCACACAGTTGAGGGAGGACAAGTGGAGGAGGCACAGCATACCTTCTCATCCTTGTAGGTGAGGAAAAGCTGGAATACATCACTGCCGGAAATGACCGGGTGCCTGCACATCCTGCTCATCCAGCCTTGCAACCGCTCCATACGCATCTTAATAAACTCTTCCTCAAACCGCCCTAAAATGAGAGGGATATAAAGAAAATAAGTTGTCTTCAACATGTATATATTTTTTCAAACAGTGAAGTAGTGTCACATCTGTTAGTGCTTAGAGAGTCAGGCACTCACCTGTTACCTGCTTGTCTGGCAAAGAGGGGATGGGGATGGCTGACCCAAACTTGTCCAGGAGCCTCTCATACAGCCAATCAAAGTGTTTGTATCTGTGATTAACTGGTCGGTTTGTGGTCTGCAAACCAATAACAATGAGTTATGTTATAGATACTATATCTTTGTAATCTGGGATCAAACATTATATTATTTTCTTACCCTATTGTGTGATACTTGTTTGATGGGGTATAACAAAACAGTATAATGTGGAATCATTCATTTTTACTCAATAGGTTCATGTGGTTATGTGGTTACTTACGCTGGCAGTGATTTGGTACTCGATGTAGCTCTTGAGACCGTACATCTTTGAGCCTTTCTTGGGATCAGCCACCACACAGTCCAGCTGAGTGTCTGGGTATGACCACACCGGACCAACTTCTCCTAACTGAGAATAACACAACAGGTTTAGAAACCTTCTACTTTGCCTTTTATGACGTACAAACATTAACTAAAGGTAGTAAAAAAGAGGAAACCATGTCAATGCTGCATAACGTCTGAATTAAGGCTGTACATATAACAAGCTTTTCAACCACAAAATGACAACTTCAACTTGTGCTATGATACAGCATATTGTATTAACTTAAGTCAGGTACACTGCGTTAATGTATCACTACTTCTGATATAACAAGTTAAGACATGATAATACACTGTATATATATCGTAGATATTTAGAGATAACTTACATAAATCGCTAGCTTGTCTTTGCTCTTAGCAACCTGTTTGCAAAGAAGGTAAAGCTCTGGCCCAGACTTGGAGAACCCAGGAAACCTGCTCAAAGAAAAAAATAAGTTTGAAAATAATTGTTTTAACGTTCTCTACTAGGGATGTCCCGATCCGATATTTGGATCGGATCGGCCGCCGATATTAGCAGAAAATGCATATCAATATCGGATCGGCCTGCACGGGAAAATCCCGATCCGGACTCCCGATCCAGTTTGTTTTCAAAACTCCGGTTCGTGTTTTCCAGCGCACCGATGTAGGTAATCCATTCCAGTTTTTTTCAGCTTTTCCCCCAAATCCGGTCCGCGTTTTTCAGCACACCTAGCGACCTGTCCAGCATCCCACTATTTATTTTCTACTCAGCTAACAGTTTACAATATTGTTTGCACTGATGGCTTTTTAAGCCTTGGTTTACACTCTTGTTGTTCAAGAGCAGAGCATTGATGCCAATTCAGTTTGTGTGGTTAATTGACTATTTATTATTTTGTCTATTTTGTGTTTATTTAACCCTGTTAAGAATAAACAGGTCAGCTTCTCATTACCAACCATTGTGGATTATTCAAACTAACCTAATTAAGTCGGCTAGTTGTTCTTAAGAGTAAAACCCTTTTCAACATGAGTATAACAACAAAATAAGTAAATATCTTTAATCTTTAATACATGCTTGGATCGGCCGGTATCTGTATCGGCCTATGCTAAAAGCTACAATATCGGTATCGGAAGTGCAAAAAGCTGGATCGGGACATCCCTATTGTCTACTCTTAATAAGACTTTAATTCATCCAACCATAATCAAACACTTTTTTGACATTGCAAGAGGCAGATTTCTGGATGGTTTTTACCTACAGACATAATAATGTCAATCACGATTACAAAATTACTACCACCATTAATATTAGACATTACTATACTGTGGTAAATTCTAATGTTTCTGGTTACTGTTGATTGAGAGAGAAATGCTTGTAAAAATGAATTCAATCAAAATAATTCACCTCTGCTGCTGAATTTTTCATTAACATCAAATAATCTATAATTCAAAGCTGTGTGTATTGCTGCTTTATTCATTCTTACTTGTTGAGGGAGATTTTCATTGAAGACGCATGAGGTCCACCTCTCTGCAAGGCACCACCTTCTCCAGCTTCAGACTCAGCGTAACCTCCAGTAGACTTTACGTCATCCCACTCATCGTCCCACTCATCATCCTCTGCTCCTGATGTCAGATGAAAGCATGCATGGTTTTGTTTTAAAAATCACAGAAACAGAAAGAACATCTGTGCTCAGAAACCTATTCTACAGCATGTCAAGGTGTTTCCACAAGTGTGACAATTCCCCTCTGATGTGTGAAAATGTACTAGGACAGCTTCTACTCTATTATTACCTTTTACTGCATTATAATATCTAAAGATAAAATGGGGGAATATTTGAAGGTGAGTGGTGCACTTTCAACATGAGGACACAAATAGTCTGTAAAGGAACTGAGAGCATAACTCAGACTCTGTGATGTGAAGCAGATCTTAAGGCCTGAATTTGGAAACAGGCAATCAGAGCAAATATTTCCACACAACAGGCACGTTAGAGAATCATTATTACAATGCTTTGTCACATCTGCTTTACAAAAGCCAAAATGCAAAACTACATATTCAGTCAAAATTGAAAGAAGACCAGAGTCTGACTTTTCTGACATTTCTTTTACAACTGAACAAATAAATATATTGTAGAAATGTATAATTTCAGAGAAAAAATATCTTAGTAATTCAGTTTGTTATGCCATATAAATGAGATGGTATTCAAATTCAAACACGATTGTGAAACAACTGCCACTAAACTTGTCCATTTAGTAGATTACTGGCCTAGCTTATAAGGACTGTAACCATCACCTGAGCCCTTAATTCCCTGAATGTTTGAACATTTTGTTTAAAGGTACACTGTTAAGTAATAATTACATTCACAATTTATCTATCTGTTCTATTTGACTCTTCAGTTACTGCTCTGTCTTTGTAGGGCAGATGTGCTGTGAGACAAAACAAATTAAACAAAACAGACCAGACTAAGTCTGAGAAATGTCAACATTTTCACACTGTGGTTTTGGCATCTTTTAAATTCCATAGCGCAGTCACAACTTTCACTTTCTCCAATCACAATATAGTTAATAAAGTGTTAAAATCAAGGTACAAACTGAATGCCTCACACACATGCTTTTGAGAATGTAGACCATGTCCTAAAAATATTTGCTGGGAACTCTCAATCTTTGTAAGTATGCATTACCAGTCCACACACAAATATTAGTGAAAAGTTTCCACCAGGTGATGCACGGGATACCTGTATAATCTATAAGGTATGGGTATGGGTAAATGTCTTTGGCTGGAGAGAAACAAAGGAAATGTCTGTTAATTATTCTCCTCGCTATTTAGTGTTCCATCTGTTCTCTTTTTTACAATAACAACTAAAGAATTTAAGAAAACAGGTCAAGTAATTTGTCCTTCTGAGTCAGGGGTGAGGCTAACTTTTCCAGTCTGGCAAAAACAGAATCATGACTTGATTGTCCTGTCCACATACTGGCGAATCTCTGCAGAGAGCGCTGCCAGAGACAGACGACTGAGCAGAACCACATCTGGTAGTTAAAGTAACCAAATCTCTTGTGTTAAAAACATGTTTGCAAACAATATCTGTTAAATCGGAGCTCCAAATTAGAGGAATTTACTGTATATTATTGAGATATTTCAGTAAGTATCAGGTTAAACAGAAGGTTGGGAGACAGTATTCTTTCCTGAATATAAAGAAGAATCTTTGTCATATTGTTGTATGATGCAAATGCTTTCTGGTACTCCAATTTGGTTGGTTTTGAGGATTATTTGCAAGGACTAATTGACCATGTTTTATTCTCAAGTGTTATATTCTTGCTGGTGAATATATAAAGAGACAAAAGAAAAAAGACAAAGCACATTTTAAATACTTCACCTTTTAAATACATAACCTTTATACAATAGAAAATAGACATGACATCTTTTTCTTTTCCCTAAATAGAGAGATTTTACCAAACATTTTACCTAGAGAAATGGATTGTTGAAAAAAGTGCTACAACATTTAAACAAGCTATGTACTAAAACATGTTGTGTGATGTAGCAACCTCTCCTATGAGACTCCAAAGCTGGCATCCCGCAAGAAAGCTGGGACAGATGTTAAAGAAATGATGTGCTAACCCACAATCGTTGATCATGAAAATGACATCACTCACCACATCTGTATTGCAGTGTCCTTACATAATCAAACAGGCGGCTTTCTTTATTTGATTACTTGTTGAATTTGGCGGTAAGTCTTTTGATCACCAGAACCACATCAGTCACTACAGTTATGTAACTGTACCCACACTTAGGCCTTGTTCACGACTCGTCTCAAACTGCTAATAGGATGACTTCAAAATCCATCAAAATATCCGCAAACTGAAAGTCAACAGCAAATTACCAAGGTGTCGGTGCACAATGGCAATAGTAGATGCATTAACCCAAAAGTGAGTGAATTCATAAATGACAGAAGATTATAGGCAGTAGTTTTAATGTACTGACACCATTATTCGAAAACAAAACATCTGTTCTTACCTGGGCCCTGGTAAGCCTGAGGGTGGCCCTGTGATACAGATCCCCAGGGGTCCCCGGCAGCACCCTTCCCAGTCTGGGTGCCCTCTGGATTTGACGCCCAATTGTTAGAGGAGCCCCCCGATGGGTCTGCGTTCCACACCGACCAGGGGTCATTACCATTACTAGCCTGGAAAGAGAGACGGCGAGAATGTGAGAGAAGAAAGATGGAGAAAAAGATCAAGGGTGGAGTGGGAGAAAGAGTGAGAGCGCAGTGTGGACGGAGTTTGGAGTCAGTTAAAAAGAAAATCTGACAGTAGTCTGAGAAAAAAACACCAACAAAAAAACAAAACATGCTTTTTCAAACACATGATGCAGACCTGACCTCAAACAGGGTATCTGTTAAATCAGATAGATCAGCTTGATAATGACTGCTACTGTGCTATGTCGTAAACGCCTCTGAAAACATGCAGAAAGTGCACAATAACTCATTATGCTGCACATTTGAACAAGTGGACATGCTCATAATAATACATACTCACAACCAATTTCCAGTCGGCACATACATTTTTTTACAGTGCTTGCAAGCTGAAAAAGCCACTACATCCAAAGTTTGCAGGGCATTCATAGACCACTATTAAAACTTGTGGGCCTAGGCATGCTTTGGTGTACATGTGCCTTTTGTAGGTTGCTTTTAGCTTAATGTTAAACATTCTTAACAGAGAACTAATGCAGGGTCAATAAACACACCACATAATAAACATACACATAGAGAAAAATAAATGAACCTGAGTTTCACACAACATTTAAATATGAACACAGCAGTTCAATTAGGAGCAACCTCCTGACAGTGTTTTCTAGATGTAGCAGCACTTTCACTGTAAGACAACAGTCATGCATTTTTGAGTATTATTTATATTCATCAGATAATTATCTTGATCATAATCATCTTGAGTAAATTCATGTGATGAGGTCTAATGATTTGCCAGTGTGATTACTCAAATATACGTGACATAAGAAGATCATTGACTCTGATCTTTACAGTTTATAAACGTTAATAATGGTGCTGATTCATACAAGCGAGACAAAAAGGTGCTGATTGTTGACATTATGATGATGTGTGTGTGTGTGTCGGTGTAATGTAGTGCTTGGTGAATGGAGAGGGTGAGATCATGCTTTTTGCAGGCATTGGGAGTAGGAGGGGGAATTTGCCAATAGCAGACCAATCAGAGAGGAGGGGACTTGGGGTAAAAAATGCCTGGGGGCGGGGGGGGGGGTCTGAGTATCGCATCCCCAGCCCACCACCCCCAAGTCGCTGTTACCTCATCAGGGGACGAAAGGTAGGGGGAAACTGGGGTTTCAGGGGTTTCCGGCTGGGGACTCAAGCCCCCAGCATCCACCTTGAGGGGAAAAGAAGGTGACATCATCACAAAGCGCCAGCAGTGAAGGTTTACACTCAGTAGGGGATGGAAATAAATGTGCTTGCATGTGTGCGTGTGTGTATGAGAGTGAAAACATGAGGGATGATGGCTGACACATTTCCTGCTTTGACTCAACCTCTTACTGTGCACAAATTTCTACTGATCCAGCAGTACGCTCATTTTTGTGGAACTTCCTGCCTGCTAATGACAAAAGGATTCCAGAAAGCTTGTTTCCTCTCCGTTCTATTTTACTAGAGAAACCTGTGCTATTCATAAATGACATGACCATAGTGAAATATCTCTCACAGCAGCTGCTCTCACTTCTGCATCTCTGGGGTTCACACAGGCTGCAAGAATGTCGATAAAACTCTTTGCTCACTTCTGCTTTTTTGCCATTTCTTAAACATCATCACCTCACACAAACTATTGAGTATGGGAGCATGGCAGGTAGCATTGTTGTGTGTATTTACAATTACTTCCACACCGCTGGTTTAGAGAAGTTTGGGGCTTTATATTTATTTAATACTCAACAACAGGACTAGAAAAAAAGGAGTGCATTACCTGATTATGTGCAGGTGCTGATGCGGGAGCGTAAGAATCAAAGAAGGCCAGATCTGTCGATGCTGCATTTCCTACACTTGGAGTAGGTGCTGCGGTGCTTGTTGCTCCTGGAAATGATGGCGCCGGCTTACCAAACTATAAACGGAGGGAACACAGTCCCATTAGAAGATATTCCAATGTGATCTGATGACTTTTAAAGGTGCATTCTTGTGGTAATATGATCGTGTCTCCTTGGCATTCCCTGGCTTTACAAAGTGGATTTTTCACTTTCTTAGTTTATCCAAAATGTGATAGCACTTGCTGATGATACTTAATTCTGTACATTTAAATCCATTTTTACCACTTGTCAATATGAAAATAGCACAACAAGCCCTGCAGGTTGTTTTTGTAGTTCAGCATCCTATTGTTTTTGCAGCTCTTCGTTTTTACCAACAGAGTGCACTGAAACAGAAAGTGGTTGCTTGAGAAGCTGTGTCCTGATGTTTTTCATTATATGAAAAAAAAGAAGACATTACATAAGCTACAATTGGTCATCACAAAGTTTTTATGATTTGGACATAGAATCAAAACAGTCTGGGGGCAGCTGGAGAGTTAACTAAAGGTCAGACAAACACGCATATCCACATGAGGCTGTTGGCGGATTTAAGCAGCCGGATAATATCAAAGTCTCTCTTGTTCACACATACACTTCACTGTTAGAAGTTGGACTGAGCGTTGTTTAGAGTGAGGCTAAACTGTTAACCAGACTTCACTGACAAAGTCCCTCTCTGACTCTTCCTGAGTGTCTTTGCAGTGAATCATATCCCCATGATAAAGAGTTACTGGATTAAAATGGACGCACACACACAAAAACACCCTAATCAGCAAAACTCTGAAGGAGGCACATCCTGTTGAGATTTTAGTTTCAGGCAAGAGGCAGTAACAGCAACAGCATCCAGTAACCGAAAAGATGTACTACAAATATCAAACCGGTGGAGGAACTAAGAGGTTCAAGTGTGATATATTTAAAATTCTGATGGTACATATTGACCTCAAGGCATGATAGCAGATGGCTTTGTTGCTTAATTTGCTATAAGCATTTCAAACACAGTAAATTGAGTGAAATGTGCATGCTCAAATCATCCCCATAGACCAAGTCTCTTTTACCTCTATGTAGTCTTCTGGCACCAATCCAACCTCCCCTCTGGAGTTCTGTGCTTCAATCCAGCCACCTCCAATATGCTGAAATAAAAAAGATGACATGTCAGTATAAATGAAAGAGGTTAAAGGAGGAACTCTGGGAATGTTTACATGCTCTGCAAGCATGACATCAAAATGCTATGTAAGCTATCTAAGTAACTATGTTTTCTTTGGTCCTATTGCTTTGCTGCAACAGCAGTATTCCCCCTGTATGAAGTGTTGCACATGCACTCTTGTAGAACACCTGGTTGGTATACATGACCATGAAATTAGGTGTCCCCAACAAAAATGGCTGTGTTAACCATGTTTATCTTAATGCCTCATTCCAATTACAGAAAGCAAGTTTCCCACTTACATGTTGTTTTTAATAGAGCAGAAAGCTGACAATAACCAGGTTACCTTAAAGTATCTGTAAACACACTGAATAATCCTAGGACAAATTCCTGTACAGCCAGTTTATTTAGTGGAAAAAAGATGGCTCTTATACAGTAAATGCTGACTGGTTTGAGACAGACTTTGATTAGAAAACTATGTAGGTCAGCACACAGTTAGTGACCTTTGAACTGTTGACGACTGGCTGTGATGAGATCATGTTTGCTCCCTCTGTTTTTTCCCTTCCTTCCTCTGTATATGTTTGTAAAACTTGATTTGCAGCCAGCCTGAGATCATGTGAGAAGGGCCTTTAAAGGACTGATGTTTTTTTCAGTAACAATATTACAGAAGAGACACATGAACAGTACATTCAAATTAGAGGCTATAATAGATAAAGCTACAGTTAAAAATAAAGCTAATTAACTTAACTAGTTGAGGCAACTCAAAAAGCACTTAAACTAATTTAAAAAATAATGAAACTATGGAAATTCCCTAAAATATTAACATTTTCACTTTTCTGATCTGTGACAGTGTCATTGGTAAGAAACTATTAGGCCCCAATTAACTCTTAATTGTCACATAATGCAAATAACAATACACATTTTTCAAGAAAAACACAAAAGATACCTACAACAAAATCAGACATAACAGATATACCATCCAAAACAAGCTATATAACAACCCAGCATGCACCAAAAGAAAAGTCAAATTTGAAAAACAGAATAACTAATAGAGGAGCATCAGTACATCTTTACCTGATTGGTGATAGTGACTGTCTCGCCTTCTTTCACCGTCAACTCGTTGTTTCCAGCCTCAGCAATGAAGTCATATAAAACCTGTGCCTGAACACAACCATGGGAGACACACACACACACACACACACACACACACACACACACACACACACAAAGATAAACTTTTTTGAAGACAAAACATCAACATTTACATGCACGTGTATGTGCATATGCATATACACACATTCAACCAACTCAATAACACCTTCAAAACTCGTGTGGGGTGAAATAAGGGAAGGGTGAAACAGGCCAAACTAGTTTCTTCTAGGCTTGTTATGCTGACTCTTAACCAGGCACACGTATCAACCTCAAACAAGGCCAGAACCAAAACGTTAGCTGGTTCAGTTTAATACAAGGGCCTGCAGTTCTTACACTGACCCACATCTACTAATCTGTCCTTCTCACTGGGTCCCAGAGGAACATACACACACATACACAACTTAAGTCACTTTTGGGGTGTTTACAAAGATTTACATTAATTCCCTGGAGACTTACTGTAGCTCTTATCATAACCACTACTTGCTTAAACCTAAATCTTAACCTAACCTTAACTAGTGACGCATAAATCAGCTTTTTACCAATTGTGGACACAGCTTTTGTCCCCAATCAACTGGTCTTCAGTGTGGTGTGTGTCCCTGAAAGTGAGTTAAGTCATGCCTACATACACACAGGCTGTACATGCAACAGTGACTGACAGTAAACTGATAACTGTTCTAAATATGCATGTCACGGTTCACTTCATGTTTGAATTTAGACATACCCAGTCTTCTATTTGCATGAATTTGACTATTCATGTTTACTTGCATTGCCAGTTCCTATCTAAACTAAAAAGTCAGTGTGCCACTCATTATCAGAACAGTGTCAATTTCACAGTGCTCGACTAGCCTACTTGTTCAATAACCAGAGGTGGATTGCAAGGCTATTTGCTCCTCTGTGAACTAAGGTCTATTTTAATGTTCTACCTCACAGGAGTCAAGGAAGCTGGATAATATTTTTAAACAGGAACTACATAACAAAAAGGCTCATGAATGTTTATGGCCTCAACCTCAAATCAAATATAATTTATATGTACTGAAAGTGCTTTCTTTTAGCTTTCAAAATCTGCTTGGAGCTATGTTGATCTGGTCTTAAAAAGAAGTTGTGGCATTATGCCATTTGCACAGATGTATTGAACATTTAAGAACTGTTCAACACAAAAATGTATTTATGTTATTTTACTTGGATGTGCAGAACAATGCACGAGCAGTGTTTGACACTAGAAGGCTATTTTTTTACACTCATCTGCTGAAGGGAGGCACTGTCTCTGTGTTTACCTTAAATCTGAGTCACACATATAATAATAGAAATATACATAAATTGAGTAATTTATTATTGTATTAATACTAAAGCTGACTGCAATACTGATCCCCATATAATGTAGTCTATGAAAAAGATTAAAAATAATCATTTTCACACACATAAATGCTGTACTTAATGAACAAAGATATACACAAAAGACTACATTTCCCAGCATTCAACGGACGCACAAGTGACCCACAGTGGAAAGGTAGTAAAGTGTCACAAGACACTTTCTTAATGAGACACATTTTCCATGTACAGTAAAAACAATTGTGTCACACCTACAGCATACGCATGTGTTGTACGCGTCCATTACACGTTTCCAAACCAGACTATTAAAATGTTTTTGACCCCTGATAATATGAAACTTATAGACTACAGACTTCACTGTAATGCGAGAAACTACTACTCGCTTCTCCCAAGTCCACAGCCCGCAAATTTCGCACAAAAAAGAACCGAGGAGTAAAACTGGAGAAGAAATTACACTCAGGTTGAGGTTAACGTACGCTAGAAAAGTTGTCAGACCTACCTTTACTGCCATTGTCGAAGCATTGATCAATCATTACAAACACAGGCCCTGGGTTTTCGGGATTTTCAATCCTCAACTGGACATTTCCTCCCGCTGCTTTCCGACTAGAAGCGACAAAAAAGCACGGTAATTCCTCCCAGAAGACAGCCGCCACAAAACGGACTTAAACACATTACAAAAGTTTGGCCTTTAGTAACTCAAAAACCTGGATAACAGAGGCGGTAGAAACAGAGCGACTTCAGTGCGATTGCAAGTTTGAAGCGCGCAGAGCTGCTGACAGCATTGAGGGAGTGACCTGCACCATCGAGACAAACCGGAAAACTAGTCCGGGTCCAAGACATGACTGCTCACATTCAATAAGATAAAAGCACTTACAATTTACAGAACAATGCATTGAACGAATTAAAAAGCGTGGAAATACATGAAAATAAAATACATAAACCAAAGATTATAAACTCACGTAAACAAAACGTAAACAAAATAAAAGCAGAGTGTACATATAATAATACATATACAAATTCATAAACCGCTTTAATAATTTTTGTAACTATGGAAAATAGTTTACAGTGGGAAAAAGGAAAAGGAAAAAGGTATAGGCTAAATTGCTTAGTTGGCTGCTTAGTGAGACATTATTAAGTTTTTTTCAAAATATTCTAGAACTTTCTAATTTGTTTGCTATTTGTTTTACGCCTATTAATTGGTAGGCTATACACATATCTATAGGCCTTTATATTCTCAGTGGTTCAGACTACTTTAGCTGATTTTTAATTAGACTTTTATTGTATTTTAGTCTAAGAAATCTTCCAAATTTGGCTGTAGCCTACTATTCTAATCTCAATGTAGCTGCTGTAATGTGTTCTCTGTCGGTGTTGTTGACAACTCAAAACTGGCCCAATGGGAGTGACCCTGAGCTCATTTCTCATACTGAAGTCGTCCTCTGCTGGACTATATTTGCTATTACAGTGCTTATCAAAGTCTGAGACTGTGGGCCCCCTCTCAGACAAAGCTTAGCTTTTGTTTACCTGCACAGTTTCGCTCAATTCGTGGATGCCTGTAGGATCACGAAGATGTTATTTGATCCCATAGACACTCAACAATTGAGTTCAGACTACACTAGAAACATAAAAAAGTCTGTCTGAAGGCATTTATTTAAGCAATTAAAGTAGTTGGAGTGTCAGTAGAAGTTGATGCACTTCAAAAGTGTCTTTTGAAGTGTAATAGCTGAAAGCAGCTAACATTTTACAATACAACTTTAAGTCCTGTAGGCAACTGAATTGTCAGTGTGTATGCAAACACTGAAAGCAGATTAATTGTCATTTAAAAGAGCAATGGATAAAGCCGTTTAAATGTCAGCTGAGCTATAAAGACAATGCTTAAGTTGAAGCACCATTGAGGGTTTCAAAGTGTGTTAATTGAAATATTAAACATGTATTAAAAAATTAAAAATATTCTTATGTCAGAAAACTATTTTAAAACAGATATAAAATGTTTTACTTAAAGCGTACTTCTGGTATTTTAAAGAAATAAACACAACCAGACTTTGGTTGGGAAATGGGAACAACAACAACAACAACAACAATCAATCCCAGCTTTGAGCCATGGCAAATGCACATGCTGAAGATCTGAATACAACACTCACACTATTCACATTCCAATAAAATGAAAGATTATGGCTGGAATCTAGTGTTTGATATATGAGAAAGTGACAAGAGGAAACATGTTGGCCAGTATATTTACTACTGCGACTCTGGCCAAAATGAAAGGTACAGTGGACCTTTCATTCCTGCTCCCTCCTCGTCACCTCCTCATATATCAAACACCTGAATCCAGCAGTGGTCCCATTTGTCTGTCAATGGCAAACAGAACCCGTGGAACAGGTTGATATGAGGTGGGAGCTGACAGGGGATAATGACTGAATGTAGGTGAAGTGTGCAGCCCTCCGGATCAAAGCTTGTTACAGAAAGAGAGCATTTATTACAAGGTTCTTGCAGTACTGAGTAGGAAGCTGTAGATTTTGACACCTCTGTTATCAAAGACACTCATTTTTGAGGAAATACTTGACTTTGAAACTAAAATTAAAATCATCACAAAAACAAAATGTTACTTAGTTTACAGCAACTACAGCAGCGTCGTAAGATGAATCCTGGGAGAGGAAATACGAAAAAAATTAAGTTTTGATTCACAAATTTGTTTTCAGTTGTTGGACTTTTTCTCTGATCTTTTTGATGTTTTGGTGAATGTGGGGTCATTTGAAATTGAAATTAAATCATGTGAAGTTCAGAGGGGAAAAATCACTATTTGCTGGAGCTGTTAACACCTGAGAGACATCTGAAATGTGACCCCGACACACTGCTTTTTGTAAGATGTCAAAAGCCAAAAAAGTTGGAAACTAGTGGTGGAGTAGAAGTATAAAGTAGCATCAAATGGAAATACCCGAGCAAAGTACCTCAAAATTGTACTTAAGTACAGTACTTGAGTAAATAGTACATACTTTCTTTCCACTTCTGGTATTTGTTCCTCTTCCAGGGCAAATGGTAAATGACTGAGCACTTCTTGCCTGTATCACTTGAGTTCATCTAGCAGTGCAGGTGTGTCGGAGGGTGGGAGGGTATTTGGTAACTCCACAGACAGTCAGCTCCATTAGAAGCAGTTCAACTACACAGAGACATCATGCTCTCTCTGCTTCCTTTTCTCTATCTGTCCCTGGTCTGGACAAAAGGAGCAGGGGCAACAGATCATGCACTGCCCTTCATGGAGTACCTGGACAACAACCATCTGGTCTGCCTGAAGTGGGGTTTCGATTCTCTGCAAGGAATCATTACATTTAAACTGGTGGTCAACACAACTGGCTGGGTGGGCTTTGGCTTGAGTCCGAATGGAGGCATGAAGGGGTCAGATATCGTCATTGGGGGACTTGGAACCAGTGGACCTTACTTCACAGTAAGCTGTTACTTGATGCTTGTAGAAGTAGAGAAAGAAATTTGTTCATACTTTGTTCCATACTCGACCCCCCCCCCCCCCCCCCCCCCCTAAAAAAAAAAAAGTACAAAGTTGAATTTTTCTGTGTTCAACAGCAAACACAACTGACTGTTCAGCCACTATTAGACTCTCTTTGTACTCTCTTAAGTTTTATCTTTTGTCCATTAGGATCGTCATGCCATAGGGGACTCCATGCCTGTAGTGGACAAGAAGCAGAGCTACACTCTCCTGTCTCTAACTGAGAGTGAAGGACAAACCATCATGACCTTCAGAAGGCCTATTCATTCATGCGATGATCAAGATTTCCACATCACTGTAAGACATTAAATTTTTCTCCTCCCTACTATCCTTCTGATGATTGTGAGGAATTAGATGCTGCCTATGTACCACACCAACATCATTTTAAGTAAATAAATATTGTTAAAGAGCAGCAACAGTTACTGTTGCTCTAAACATTTTCTGTATACCTGAATATTCAGTGAATTATTTGTTTTTTTAGAGTTTCCTCAGGTGAAATTTTGTTGCAAAATTATTACTTTGAATTACTGATGCTTGATGTGAAAGAGTGGAAATCTTCACACTATATAACATGCAAAAACTGTCAGATGTGTAGATGTAAGACTGGTTGAAATTTTTGACAGTAAAATCGCAACAGTGTCTAAATTCAAAACTGTAATTATGAAGCTGCTGTTTCCATGGTAATAAAGACATGCCAATACCATTCATCAACTCCTTACCCCTCCCCTAAACTTTATTTATTGTGTTAGAGTAGTCACGAGTTCAATCTCTTTGTGTTCCTTTTCTTTACTGTAGGGACTCATTATTTGTAATACTATAGTCCTTTGAATTGTTGTTCTAATTCTCTATGTACATCTTAAATTTCCTGTTTGTCCATATACATTCTATGGGAGCTCTTTTGTCACGCTCACCTGAAGGTTCCTTACAGTAATGTCAGATATGGAGACAATGGCAACAACAGAAATTAGCTCACAAGACTTTTCTTTCAACTGAACACATGAAAAGCTATACAGTCTTGGTAATAAAACCTGAGTGCACCTGTTAACATTTGCATCAAACTATCACTGTGTGTATTGCTTTAATCAAAAACAGCTTAACCCCCTTACCCTAACCCTAAGCCATATGATATATTATGTGTTCACAACAATTGCCATCTTTTTATAGGCTAAACCAATTAAGCTGATATATGCCTATGGAACATCAGATGAGCTTGCTTACCACAGGGCCCTCAGAGGCACCAAGCAGGTCAACCTGCTGAATTACATGCCCAGGACGACCCTACCCAGCCTCAACTATCTCAATGCCGTAGTGGACAATGTAAGATTTTCCCTAATTGTCTTATAGGAGAAGTGAAAAACATTACAATTGTTAGTTCATTGTTTTAACAGTTTGAATGAATGTGTTGAACTATTACAAAATTATTCTGAGTAGTCGTCCAAATTAAGACATAGACAAAATGTGTTTTATTCACCTTCGTCTTTATTTTTGCAGATCACTGTCCCTTCCAATCACACCTACTACCACTGCAAGGTCATGAAGTTCCCATACTTAAATACAAAGCATCATATATATCAGGTAATATACATCCGATTTTTTTAACTCACTCAAGTGATTTTGGGGTGATTTGAGATTTCTAATGCAATACCAGTCTGTACAGAATAATAGTTAAAAAATATCAGATATAACCTAATATAGGCTAAAACTAGTCTTCTAAGTGAAAAGGTGAATACATAAATGAAATGCAATATGCAATATTCCATATTTAATTAACCCTTTCTTCTTCTTCTTCTTCTTCTTCTTCTTCTTCTTCTTCTTCTTCTTCTTCTTCTTCTTCTTCTTCTTCTTCTTCTTCTTCTTCTTCTTCTTCTTCTTCTTCTTCTTCTTCTTAACCAAACTGTACTTTACCTCAGATTGAACCAGTGATTGAGCACCTTGACATTGTTCATCACATGCTGCTCTACAGCTGCCCCTCCTTTGTGACACAACCCTACGACAAGCCATGTTTCAGGGGTGACATAGGGGACTACTGCTTCGGTGTGGTGGCTACCTGGGGAGTGGGAGGAAGTGTGAGTGAGGATGAGGTTCTCTAGTTATAGTCCATCTCTGAATCATCAGATTAATTTTGTTACCCACCCAGTTCATATCCATGTCAGTCATGTCAGTGTTGTGTTTGTGCAAGCTGATCTCCACCTTATCCCTAAAACCTCAGGTATTTGAGCTCCCAGAAAATGCTGGTATTCCTATCGGAGGTGAGGGCAGGGATATATACTATAGGCTGGAAATCCATTACAATAACCCAACCATGGAAACAGGTATATACTCTTACTGTCTTATATCACTGTAACATTAAATCTATTTCTTGAATTATGATATTACAATACATGTCAAACTTTGATTGACATTTATTAAGTCTCTGAAGGTTTTGAGGTATTATTTGCTCTGTACACTAAATGTTACAAACACATATTGGGTACTCAAGTGATTTTGTATTGCACTTCCATAAAGTTGGGGGCACACACACACACGCACACACACACACACACACACACACACAAACACACACACACACACACACACACACACACACACACGCGCACACACGCACACACACACACACACACACACACACACACACACACACACAGTATTACATAGAGTATAGTGCTGGTGCATCTTAATTTCATTATTCTGTCAACTTCTTAAGTCTTTCTCATCTCTCTCTGTACAGGCAGGACAGACAACTCAGGACTGAGACTGCACTATACAGATCAACTCCGGAAGCATGATGTGGGCACCCTCTTCACAGGGCTGCAGCCAATTATTTCATACAACATCCCTCCAGGAGCACCTCAATTCCATAGCTATGGTGTGTGTAATACCACTCTCTTCTCTCAGGTATGTAGCAGTTCAGTGTGGATTTCAAAGGAAGAGTTGAATTTTAAGAGACAAGTTAAGAGGTAGATTTTTTTTTGTTCATAACTGTATAAATAATAGTCACTGCTTTCCAAACCTAGGTCATGAATCCTGTGCCAGACATCCACATGTTTTCTGTGATGTTGCACACTCACGTGGTTGGGAGGAAAGTCAGAGTTGGCCACTTCAGGTAAGAAAAAGAGGTTGGGTTTAAGTTTTATGTCAGTCAATATCTAAACTAGAAAATGAAATACTAGAATGAGATATACATTTGAAACAAAACCAAGAGACAGTGTGCTTATTTAAAAACGTATTGTAACAAATTGTTGGTTATTACTTCTTGATATTTGTAGAAATGGAAAGCAGATAGACTTCTTGGGCTTAGACGAGAACTACAACTTTGAAGTTCAAGAGGCTGTCAATTTGGGAAAAATCAAGACCATCAAGCCGGTGAGCCTCCATAAAGCTATTTTATAGCAGACATTTTTAATTGTTATTGCAAAGGAATGCACAGGTACAACTAACTCCATTAATGATGATTGTTGTATGAATAGTAAGCACTTCCTTGTTACACTTTGCAGTGATATGTACTTAGTTACTTACTTACTCAGTTAAGTTAACTCAACTTACTTCTCAAGGAGGAGGACAAGAATAAAACTACTAGAACACCTATCCTAGTGTAAAATGCTGCTACACTGAGGTGCAAAATCTGTTTTTTTTTCCTTAAGTGCAATACCTCCTTTCAACTGCTGTTACAGTACTTCATTAGAAACTCAGTCAGTAATCGCCTTAGCTGCTGCACATATAAAACTCTGGTACCAGCATTTTCATCTATTCTTTTCTAATGTAGCTTGAGTTTATTCAACTCAAATTCCCTTTCTCTCTGCATCACCATCAGTGCCCTCTTCTTGACAAGAATAGTTATTGCAGATGGGAAATAGACAAAATAAGCTCTGATTATAAACCATTTTGAGTGGGTTACAAGTATTACGTTATGCCAAAGTGCAGTTATTCACAATATCAGGGAGCAGAACTGCAGCAGCTAAATGAAATACAGCCATCATGAAAAATGTCTGTCTTGAAAAAAGGTTGTATGCTTTTATGTCCATATGTTGATATGTTAAAGGATTTTTTTTTTTAAAGAAAGTTATTAGTTGTTTACACCATCAGAAACTATACAGTGTTATCGGTGTATAATTTACGATGCCACATTACTTGTCTTACACTACAGGGGGATGAAATTGTTGTGGAGTGCACCTACAACACTGTCAATCGTACAGGATTCACAAAGGTGGGTCGACTAAATACTCTATGACCTAATGTCATCATTCAACATTCTGTGTGTTATAAATGAAATCAGTGATGTCCAAGTAATATCACAGAACTTACATGAATCAAATTGGCAGATTCATATTTTGCAATAAAATATGTACAAGTCAAATTGTAGTTATTGAAATTAAAAGCCGGGGATTGCACACATTTACACTGAACACCTGCGTCATTTAGTGAAGTTTGATTAAATAATGCTGCAATGAATATTGTGCACACAATAATATAGTATTCTTTGAAAACTAATTAAGAGCATTAAGCTAATATACAACACATGTAATATTAGAATATTAGGTCACATACCTCTTGTAAACCTATGCTGTTTTACACTTTGTGTTGAATTCATTCCCACATGTAAAAAGAACAAACATAAATAATCTCAAATCTGTAATTACTGCCCTATTTCATTCTTTCGTCCTTCAGATGGGGTTAGCAACTACTGATGAGATGTGCCTGGCCTTCCTGCTCTACTACCCTGCAATACGTATCCAGTCATGTGTTAGCTACCCAAATATGACAAATCTATCAATGGACAAAAGCTATAAGTAAGACCTGATGCAGTCCATCACAGTTCTTCTGTCATTACTGCTGAGACCTAATCTGGCTCCAGTGCTGGTTTACAATCACTTTGCAAATAACATACATTATGTATTTCTTGGTATGTTCTTTTTGAAGAATTTCTGAGTATGAGAGTTTGCTGAAGACTCTGCCACAAGTTCAGACGGTCTTTGATGATGTAAGTATTAATCACATTTGTATCATATTTTTTCCTTGCTAAATCCACTCTGATAAAAGATATTATAATGTTTTTCATCATATTTAAAACACATTCACACTAAACTTATATCATTCATAAGTGATCAATCATTTACAAACTGGCTTTAATCTGAATTCATTCTTCAATATTAGTTAATAATTACAAATCCATCACCATTATTAGCATTTTTAAATTAACAATTTTTACAAATATAACTGAGATTACCTTTTCGTGGCTTTAAAATGTTATCATTTCTTTAATTCAGTTCCCCCCAAGTTTATTTAAAGTATTTTTTTTGTCTATTTTCCAGAACCTACAATTTCAATAAAACACCAAATGATTTTGTATAAGTAGTCTTTCAGCTGTGCTTGTGCTGCTTTGAATGTGTCCAGTACATTTTTATTGTTTGTCCCACATAGAGTATAGAAAGTTTTAAACATTTATCTAATGATTATGGATGCAGAGTTAAAGTATTATCTACATATACAGTACTGGGCAAAAGTCTTAGGCCATCAGTGTACCATCATACAAACAGAAAATACAAGAACTATGTACACAAAATGTAACATTAATTATGAATTATTATTATTATTAACTAAGGTTCCATTCCATTAAGGTTTAAGAGAGTCAGGTTCCTGCTATTGCTCAAGTGTAAGGAGACGTCCCACTAAATATCTGCCTCTTTTCTTTTCTATTTTTTTCTTTTTGTTTTTTTAATATTGCATACACATTTCATGTATTTTATGGTTGTATTATATTAAAGAGACTGAGAAATAATTATATATGGTCGTTTTAGCATTGCTAAAACAACAAATAATGGTGGTCTAATGGTGGCCTAAGACTTTTGCACAGTACTGTGACTATAGGCAAAGCGATGAGGGATTTTGAGGTGTGTCAGCTGAAAAAGATGATGTGGAAATGTCAGATATTTAACTGAATTTGACAGATTTTCCTGCTATTTACAGATAATGGGGGCCGAAGACACACAGTCCTCTCTGACAAGTCTTAGGCCACCATTAGATTTGTTGTTTTAGCAATACTATAATGGCCATATATAATTATTTCTCAGTCTCTTTATCAGAATACAACCAAAAATACAGGAAATGTGTATGCAGTATTAAAAAACAGAAAAGAAAACAGCTTCTATAGGCTAAAGTGTGTAAGTATTCAGACCTCCCCTTACACTTGAGCAATAGCAGGAACCTAGCTCTCTTAAACCTAAATGGAATGGAGCCTCAATTAATAACAATAATTAAGAGAATTGTACATAGTTCCTGTATTTTCTGTTTGTAAGATGGTGGCGGCCTAAGACTTTTGCACAGTATTGTATATGGTATTTAAGTCTCTGACAATAAAGTATTTGATGGTGTTTGTTTGATAGTTGTTTTCTGCAGTATCATAAAAGGGATATTTTACAACACTTTTTCCCCCAATGTTTCTTTTTGACAGTCCAAACTCAAACAGTACCCGAATGGCATGGTCAGGGAGATGATGAAAACGCCGATTGTCACTTGTGAGGATTCCAATGGGTCCAGCAGACTAGGCACTTTCTGGATTTTGAACCCAGCAGCAGGAGTCATACTTTTACTTCTCTGTATTGTATTAATGTGAAGTGCTTTTAGAAGCAACAGATCCATTCCATTGCAATCTTTTCAATCTTTGACACAACCCTATTTCTATTGGGAATAATCATTTTTACAAGACAGTGTGTGGATCATTTCTATGTTTTTACTGCTCAGTTTATAGCATATATTCTTCCTTTGGTACTAATTGTTAATCACTGATCAGTTGTCATATTCCCTTATTAATTAACCGGTTTCATTACTGATTGTCATACTGATTTGATTGATTTGCTTTGCTGTCTTACATTGATCTCTGATTCATACAAGCAGACAATTCTTTGCCATGCATGCTTGAAGACAATTCATACTAAAAATTACTTAAATTTCACCATGTATGAGGAGAATTATAAGTGAATTTTTAATCACACATTGCTTATTTAGGCTAAGATTTTTTTCATTGACCAAATGAATGTATTAGAAAGATTACATAGCACTAATACATTTGCATTTATCGTTGTGTGTGTACTAGCACTTTAATCATGACCAATATGCACTGTATGCATTGTTAAATACCCACGTTTTTGTATGTAGATGAATTATATGGCAGAGACCAACAATCACTCATTCAATAAAAGAAATCTCGCAAACAATAACACTTTATTATCGTGTAACAATCTTGAAAAATGAAAAATATTAAGCACTTCTACCTGCAGTTTCACAGGCTCTCCTGTGGGTGGAGCTCTCACTTCTTTGCCTGCTTGTCATTTTGCTGTCAAAGAATGAATGTGTACAGCTAGCCGGCTGGTAGCTTTGGCAATGTTGTTATTATCAGAATGATATCGCAGCGGGACAGCGGAGAACTTGCTCGGTTTTATACTGTCACAGACCCCAAGAAGCACCAGAAAGGCTATACTGTGTACAAAGTCACCGCAAGGGTAAGTGGAGAAAGAGAGAGAAGGGGATGGGGACTCTTTGACAGCTAGGCTAATGCTAGGTGTTGTTAGCTGTTTAGCTAGAGCTAAGCTAACAGTGGTAACCTCTTGGTGATTAGCTGACAGTGGCAGCAGCCTCTATGAACACCGCAGATGTAGCCAACAGGCATATTAAGACCTGCTTATGTTTTAATATATGGGTTTCTGCTCCTTGTGGGATGTCTGTAGCTGCTAACGTTACATTAGCAATATGAACCATAATAACTGAATCCGACCTGAACCGTGTTAACTGATAGATAGCTGACTAGTTTACGATAGGCGAACATTGAAGCAGGGGGATTACTATTCAAAACACATAACAATAACAAGATAGCTTGTTCATATTGTCATTATTGTTTGAGACACGTTTAAATGCATTTAAATAAGTGATTGACGTCCTTAAGCTGTGCAAGTCTCAACATTATTAACATAAATTAAGTAAACTGCAGTTGTTTTGGGCATCTGGGCTGTAATTTGTAAAAACAGCCCACCCATAGATCATGTGATGGTAATTGAGGAAGTTGCTTCCCTGTGCAAATGAGTCATGTCCCTCAATTCATCTGTACTTGCACTTTTGGTTTGTGTGTGTGTGTCTGTGTCTATGTCTGTGTGCTGTTATTTTACTTATGTATGGGCATAGACCCTGTTAAATAACTTAAAACTTCTGTACAGGCTGAGTTTCTTTTTGTCTCCGCCTGCCTGCCACCCTGCTTGTTATGAATGTTGGTGATGTCTCCCTCTTACACTCAAGACTCCCATCACTCGTTTTATAATGCACTCTTTGTCACACTCAGAGCTGTGTTGCTCATGCTTTTCACAGCCCCACAATAAGGTCTTCGCAGCAAAATCAGCAGCACTCACAGCTTTGCACTGTACTTGAAGGTAGAAGTTGCTCACATGGAAGTTTGTAAAGATTTCTTCTCCCACTTCCACACAGATAATCTCCAGGAAGAACCCAGAGGATGTCCAAGAGGTAGGACATGAAGCCAATTCTTTATAGACTTTCCAAGACCAGTGTAATGTCACATTTGTAGTTTTATTAGTTCATATTTTATCATTTATAAAAAATATATGTTTGGCTCAGCTCCTCACAGATTAGAATTTTTAGCGCAAAGCTTCATTTAACTGTAGATTTAAGGAGAATTGTTGCATTGCTCATTTGCATGTGTTCATGATTAAATGCAGTGTTTCTATTTGAAGGTATTTGAAGGCTTTTTTTCCCACATTGTAAGCTCACTGTCTATATATATATATTTATACACTCCAGATCTTTAAAGCATTCCCCTTTATGATGGTGTGACTTAGAAAATATAGAAGAAAACACACATACAGTACATACTATCTTTATTTGACACACACACAAACTCACAGAGGAATGCAGTCTTGCCTAGAAGCAGCGCTAATGAATCAGGCATGATGTCTATTACTGCATGTGAGTCTGAGAAAGACAAGAGAGAAGCATACCTCCACTGCTGAACAGGATTCCTGTTTGCAAGTGGTGTTCAGCCCAGTTTGCCTCACACCAGCCACCAAGACTTGTATTTCAACTTTAGGCATTTAACCTTTGTGTAAAGACCTTTTTGTTTTACCAGGTTTGTGTTAGAATGTTGTGATTTGTATTTTTAATTGGTGAAAAAAGTTAATGAAAAAAATGTTGTAACGTTGCGGCAGAACAGGAGCATAGCTGATTCATTTTGTTTTCATAACATAGAGTGGTTTAAATGTTTGTAGTGTTGTTTAACACAACATAAGGATTGTCCTATATATATCTCTCCTCTCCCTCTTTTCGTAGATAACAGTGTGGAAAAGATACAGTGATTTCCGGAAACTTCATCAAAACCTCTGGCAGCTGCACAGGAATGTATGTAGCCAGTCAGAGCTGTTTCCTCCCTTTGCCAAGGCCAAAGTCTTTGGTAAGGACTTTAATTTGATCAAATGATTTGTAAGAGCACATTGCAGTAAACCTGCAAGATCATTTTAATCTGTGTACTGCACTTGTATACAACTAATTTTATTGCATTACAATAATAAGGAATGGGGGTTTGGATCTTGGAAACTACGTATTTGTTCACTTTCAATTTCACAACATGACACAGATGTGCTCTGTTTGGTGGAAATTCATGGTTTTGGTTTAGATGAATGTTTAAAGACCAAAAGTCAGTTATATTATATGTATGTATATGTTAAGTGGTGAAAGTAAAACTGTAGTAGTCACAGGCTTTGCTCTAGGACAGTAACTCCTAGAAAAGTAGGGATTACCTTGCCCCCTTGAAACAGCTCTGTGTACTGCTTCTACCAGCATGATCTGCTCTCACTTGACATTTGTTTAAGTGCTGTATTACTGTGTATGTGAGCTCATGTGTGTCTTTGTATCCATGTCTGTATGTGTAGGTCGTTTTGATGACTCAGTGATTGAGGAAAGGCGACAGTGCTCCGAGGATCTCCTACAGTTCTCTGCTAATATCCCTGCTCTCTACAGTAGTCAGCACATCCAAGATTTCTTCAAGGTAGATGAACACACAAACACTTAAACACATACACAATCTGTAGACAAACTATGACTGGAAGGTTTCTTTTTATTGTTTCCCAGGGAGGCGAGGTCCACGACAGCTCAGAGCTCATTGGACCTGCCGAGCCCTTTTCTGACTTCCTGGCAGACAGCTTGTCAGACTGCAGTTCTGATGGTAGGCGACATACAATAATTCCTCCTCAAAATATTATTCCTCTTAATTTAGAATCACTCTTAATTCATACATGCTCAGAGATGTGTGGACATTTCTTTCAGTTCAAAGAGACATCAGCGGTGCAGATGATTTGACCATCACATCAGAGTATGGAGGTAAAGTAGTCTGAATCAGTTAGATTTCCCAATTTTTTTCATATATAGAGCTTGCTGTGAAGTGTGCATCTAATTATATGTCTGTATTAACAGTAACATTCTCTTCCCCCCCAGGCCCGTCCAGTGACAGCGATCTGACCTCCCTGGCTGTGGACACAGACTCTTTGGCAGAGCTGGATGATGGCATGGCCTCAGGCCGCACCTCCCCAAACCAGCCACAGGGGGGAGCCACCAACATTAGCAGCAGCTACAGCCCTCGCTTGCCCTCCCTGCATGAACGCCGCACCCCATCCCCTGCCACAGCTTCTGCCTCCTCAGCCCCTAACCCAGAGGTCAGCTGGCCTGGCCGGACGCCACTCTTCTCTGGCAGTCTGAGGAAAGCCAAGGAACTGAAATCAGATTACCTAGACAAAGCCAGCGAGCTCATCAGTTTGGCTGTAGAGAAGGAGAAAGTACAAGACTACCAGGCAGCTTTTTCCTGCTACCGTAGTGGAGTGGACCTGCTGCTGCAAGGAGTGCAAGGTCAGTTTGCTCGAGAGCTGCTTACTCTTTCAGTGGTGTCCATAAGAGCGCTATTTAAGAACAAGAATAAAAAAACATACTTTTTTAAAATTAGTATTTCCTTTTTTTTTTTTTTTTAGCTAACCCGTATTTTTTAACTGACCTAAAGTTCAAAGAAAGAAGGGACAGTTATTCAAGTGCAGACGCATTATTGTTAAAACAGTATACAGGAGTTCTTCAGCTCTTTATATCTTCAAACTGAATTTGATTTACTCTAATACAAATGTGCAGCAGTGACACAACTTTTGTGCAAAACAATTACAGTTTCTGTCACTGTAGACCAGAGTTTAATGAAAAAGTCTCTGGAGCAGCATTTAAATTCATGACCAACAGTTATTTTACAGAGTAAGCTAATATAGTGGATCCTCCCTGCCTGGTGAACATCCACTTCTTTCACACTTCACACGTCCAGATTCTCAAAGATGATGAAGCTCCCATGATAGCCAATGGTGATATCAAACAACAGTTTTCATAAAGTAATATTCCACGTAGCTAAGAAGCACAATAATGTTCCAGCCCTGACCTCGCGAAGTGTGGAGAGGAAAACCTAAAAGACACCACTTTTCTTTGGGAGTTCATTAGCTTGTTACAAAAATAACCTACCATTTTGTCAGTTAATATAATTATTGTACAGAAACGTTCAACCTTGCTCTATTAAAACTGCTCCATAAACAAAAACTGTTGATCTCATTCACCCCTTTTTCAGGTGAACCCAGTTCCACGCGGCGAGAGGCAGTGAAGAAGAAGACTGCAGAGTACCTGATGCGTGCAGAGCAGATATCCAGTCAGCATCTGAGAAGCGACATGGGTCAAGGGTCAACACAAAGAGTGGTGAGTGGGAGGGAAACATTACTGGCCCATGTGCATCTGTGTTAGATTATGCCAGTGTGTTTTATATGCATGAATCCACTAGTGTCCTCAAGCCACTTAAAACAGTGTGTCAGAGTGGTTGGGTTTATTACAGGGGACAGCATCAGTGCACCTATCAGGAGATTGCTTGGCCTTACTGAAGATACAGATAATATCTTTGCCTTTTGCTCTTTTACACAACTTTGTTAGATAACCTACAATCTTACATTTGTTGTCTCTAACAATTTTCATTTAATGTACATCTTGTTGTTAATAAACTTGCTCTCAAGACTACCGTACTTGAAATAAATCAGTCATTGCAAGAGAGGGTCAAGATGCCTAATGAGTATGACCTAAATGCATACCATAATTGCACTGTGAAATGTTTTTTGTTTGTTTGTTTGTTTGTTTTTTCAAGGCAATGGGGGCACAGTGCTGCCCCTCCACCAGCAGAGGAGGGCAGCAGAGTCCATCTGAGGAGCTGAGAACTTTCAGGGTGTTGGGAGTCATAGATAAGGTTGGTCTTATAAAAGTCTTTCAACTTTCAGCCAAACTTTGTGATTTGACTTTTCCCAGTCAATGATCACAGTTAACAATTCGTACCCCCTAAGACAGCGAGTAAAGGACATGAAAAGACAAATAAATGGATCATAGTGTTAAGATCAGTAATCAGTGTTGTATGTGGCTTTGTAATGACATTCTTGTGGCTCAGCGTGCTATACTGCAATGATAATGGACTGAATAGAGAATAAAATTTGATTTTATACCAGAATTATCTTCTTTCATATTATTGTTATATGGAAGGAGATCATTCTTATGGTGAAAACAAAACAATAACTGCGGCTTAACAAAATTAGGCCCAATTACACTTGGGTCCTGTGATTGCAGTCATTTATCTATTTATTCATTGCCCAACAGAATATGTGTGGATTGTATCCATCTTCAAATTTCTCCTCCTGGTGTCCTTTCCTTCTTCGAGCATCTCTTTTATCTGAAGTGATAAAACGTAATAGATTTACTGGATGGTATAGTAAGGGCTGAGTGTGTGTATGTTTAGCGCCAGTTATGACTACCACAAGGTCAGTTCAGGTTGCTGGTCCTCTCAACCAGCTGCCGAAGCAACTTCACCACTCAGCCATGAAATGACTTGGCAAGCAGCTCAGAGAGAGGCACACAACATTGAATCAATGAGGCTCGTCCTACACACACACACACACACACACACACACACACACACACACACACACACACACACACACACACACACACACACACACACACACACACACACACACACACACACACACACACACACATACACAAAACCCTAAGGAAAATGTTGACACAATACCAACATGTGTTACTCTACAGAGGTGCACGGAAAATCCACAATATGTTAAAAACAAAGTGGACAGACAACAAAAAAAACAAAAACTCATGAGCGGAAAGTAAGCTATCCAGAAATGTCCCAGCTTTTCCTCTCCTCTTTCTCCTCCTCCTCCTCCTCCTCCTCCTCCTCCTCCTCCTCCTCCTCCTCCTTTCACTTTTAATGGGGACAGAGGGGACAGATGGAGAGAGCTCCTCACCCTACTACCCCCCCGCCCCTCCTCTCCGCCTCCCCCTTCCCTGATGTTTGTGTCTTAATTATATTAGTGCCCTGGCTAGCACAGCCACTCTGTTTACTCACAGCTCCATTCATATCCATTTAGCCTGCACCTGTTTGGTCCCAGCCAGGGTCACATGGAGAGAACGCACCCACAAAACATACGCATGCACCACACCGTACACAAACACACACACACACACACACACACACACACACACACACACACACACACACACACACACAAACACTCACAAACACTCACAAACGCTGGGTCACACACATATGCTCAAGCTCCCCCCTGAGACGGTGATGGAGCACGAGAGCAATGGAGATGTCAGAGAGAAAAGGAGGGCTAAAAGAGGAAGGAAATAAAAATGTTAGGAAGAAGAGGAGAGAAGGGGAGAAAGTAAAAGGAAGTAACGTGGGAGATTTAGCTCCTTTTTTGTTGGAATATTGGTACAGATGGAAGGAAAGTCAGGATTTAGAGTTGGTGCAGGTAGCCATTACTGTGAAATATTTTTCAAGTAAAACGTCTGCTCCCAAATTGAAAAATGTTGCTGCACAGAAAAGAAACTTGTGCATCTGAAAATATGAACATACATTTGAATGACCAGACATTCGTCTTGCAGATTCTATATCCTTTTTAATGCATTTCATGTGCTTATTCATTAAAATTATTTGATTAATCAAATGAAAAACACAATGTTAAAAATATATGTGTATCTCAGTGTGGTAGTTTGTGAAAAAAGAAAATAATTAAAATGAAAAAATATATAAGTTTAGACTGCAATCTTACAATAATGGCAATTTAAAACGTTTCCTATCTTTGCCGAATAAATGACATAAAAAATTAAGTGATTATTGAAATAGTTGGGGATTCAATTTATATCCATCAGCTATTCTATTTCAGCTCTGCTTTTGGCTAATATAGCATACAGAAATCTATAAACTCCATTTAGTGTTTTGTGGCTGGGACTTCAGTTTGGTTAACACAGTAGGGTCTGATGTGTTAATGCCAGTTTTCCACTATTATTTAGGGACCTACATTTATCTTGCTGTGACCCTTGTGTGGGCCCTGACCCAGTCACTGAAAACACTGCTCTGGAGGACATAACTACTATATCATCTTAGACTGTGTACAGTATGTTTGATCCTACCTGGCAATTAATGGCACTCTTCCATCACAGGTTCTTTTGGTCATGGACAAGAGAACACAAGAGACGTTCATCCTGAAAGTAAGTGTAATGTGTGTGTGTGTGTGTGTGTGTGTGTGTGTGTGTGTGTGTGTGTGTGTGTGTGTGTGTGTGTGTGTGTGTGTGTGTGTGTGTGTAAATCCTGCATCCTCGTCGTCCTGACTGTAAGTGTTAGTGTGAAGTGTGCCAGAAGCCCCTCTGTGTGACCGGTGTAATTGATTCTAATGGGCCTGTCCCTGTCAGCTCCTCTGCTCTCAGGTGTGAGACGTGTGCCAGACGCCAACGCGGGCACAGATGACTACACACACGTGCGCACACATAACAAGCATATCTACACACACATGCTGCCAATGTGAACTTTACGTGTAGCACTGATGGATTTGTGTGGCTCTTTTAAAAGTCACGCGCTGTATGTGGCTTGATGAATCCAGTGACTTTGGGTTGCCATGGGGCATAGCTGGCAACTCGTTAATGGGAGGTTTCTCCTTTGCCACATTCTCTTCCTCTTTTTTTTCTGCACCTTATTCTTTTTACAACCTAAATGCTCACCTTCCTCTTCCTCCTCCCATCCATGCCCTCCTCATTTGGGTTAATTTTCCTTTTCTCCTCTTGTCCTTAAATGCACTTACTCTCACTTTAATTACTCACCGCCTCACCTCTTCTCTTTTTCCCTGCAGGGTCTGAGGAAGAGCAGTGACTGTGGGAGGACTAAGAGGACCATCATGCCTCACTCTGTGCCCCACATGGTGCAGCTGAAGAAGTTCATTGTCTCTGAAGACACTGTGTTCGTTTTGCTGCAGTACGCTGAAGGTAAGACACACATCTCATTTTTCCCTCCTTTGTCTTTTTTACCTCCCAACTGTCCTTTCCCCTCCTTCACCTGCTCTCTCTTTCTCTCTTCTCCCATCCCTTCCTCTGCCCTTGTTCCAGACAGATGTTTGATAGAGATGGGTGTGTGTCACAGGTCATTATTCTGAATACCAGGTGGCGCCATGCTTTATTAGCTATGCCAACACCTGGGCCTCCTTAAATCCCACTCACTCTAGGTTGTGTGTGTAGCTCATGTGTGTGGGTGAGTGCGTACAATGAAATGCAGCCATATTTTTTGATGCCCTGTAACCTATTCAATCTGGTGTACTCCATTACCACCGTGCGCTAATATTAGTGGACAATATTGAATATCATACGGGTCTGTACGACATGATTTAATAAAGCTAATCAAATGCAAGAAAAGACACAGATTCACGACAGTTGCATCCCAGCACTGTGATCCAAAAAACCAAGGCTTGATTGTTATTCTTCTATAGGATGCTGTTCTTAAACATAGTAGCTGATGGGTTTAATGAGAATAGACAGGCAGACGCAGAGAGGCAGTGACCTGAGTGACATTGGACAAAACAACATGTGGATGGTTTTACTTTCTAAACCATCGAGCTGCCCTGCTATCATTATCATCACTGTGAACTCCCTATCCATTCTCATCACACACAACAGATGCTGGCTTCCAATTGCTTTCACAGCTCTCTCTCTCTCTGTTTTTGTGTGTGTGTGTGTGTGTGTGTGTGTGTGTGTGTGTGTGTGTGTGTGTGTGTGTGTGTGTGTGTGTGTGTGTGTGTGTGTGTGTGTGTGGGCACATGAGAGAGACAAGTTAGAATAGAATTTACATTGGGAACTTAAACAAACATGCACATATACCCAAATTGGATGGATTCAGTAGCAATTGGTTTTGTTTACCTTTGTTACTCATTCATAAGTGCAAACTGATAAGCATTGTTTCCCAAATAGTCTCTGTTACTAAGAAGTCCCAAAACCAAAGTCTGTTTTGCTCAAATGCTTTTTACATTTCCACCTTTTGCATTTTCCAGAAGAACCATGAATATTAAACAGATATTAGGTGGAATGATAGCTGAGAGCGACTTTTTCTTTTTTTATATGGTGTTTTTAGATGCATTTGTAATTTACTGCTGTGCAACTCTGATGCTCGAAGAGACCTACAGAGATTGGCAAGGAGACTGAAACCCCCAGAATAACGTCTGGTTATTTTTCTGCTCAAGGCTTGGGATCCCCAGACTCTGTGTGGCTATTCCAGCCTAGAAATACTGATTGGTTTACTGCACTTGGTACAAAATGGGCTGGGGGGACCCAAAGCCCATCCTTGCCATGGGCTTCATAGCAGGTTAATTTGGCCCTGTTTCCCCTGTAGCATGTAACCGCACTGAAATACTTTAAGTGGAGTAGTCTAGACATCTACTATATATAACTTTATTAAAACATCAACATACCATCCCTAACCCAGTGTAGCTACTATTGGCACCCAGTTATTGCCTACTGTATAAATTAATGCTTTTATTTGACCAGTGCTGCTACCCCCAGAGCAGCAACTTTTTGGAGACAGATACTATGACCAAAGAACTAAATACTGATTTAGTTGAAACACAGTTGGATTTACGATGTTCCTAAAAAAAGACAAACAAAGAAAAATGTAATTACCCAGACATACCTTGGTTTTCTTTTTCTAGGTTTTCTCCTTCCTTTCCTTCTCTGTTTACCTACATAGTTAAATGTACTCTTCTTTATATTTTTCTAATGTCCTGTTCCTTCATCTTCAGGTGGAAAGTTGTGGTCTCACATTGGAAAGTACCTGCGCACTTCCAGCCCAGAGGAGAGCTTTGATATTCCTTTCATCCAAAAGAGCCACACAACAGCTGTACACTCTCCACAACACACTGTACCACAGCGCGGTACAGATTCAGCCAGTTCTGGCTCAGGGCCTGCTACTGGTTCTGATCCTGTCTCAGGGCTGCAGAATGAAGGGAAGGACCTCATCACGTCCTCTCATAAAAGCATTCTCCCTACCAGGATTATGAAACAAATTGGAGCCCAATCAGACTCTGGAGCCACCTCTGAGGAAGAGTGCACCAACAGTTATTTAACACTGTGCAATGAGTATGAACAAGAAAAAGTAGAACCAGATACACTAGAAGGAGAGGAAGAGAAGAGCGAACAGGAAATGTTGTCACTGGAAGTTCCCATTACTTCCTCACGTAGCCGCTCACTACTTAGCAACGACAGCCTCTCTTCACCTATCAGCTCTCAGGAACTTGGCTTTTTCACCGAATCTTCAGACAAAAGTGGCCCCAACCATGAAAATGAGCAATACTTTGGCACAGGACAGGACCAAAGCGAAGTCTTTAGTCCTTTGCCCTCGCCTGCTGTGCCTCTGTCTTTGGATCAGTCCAAACACACACCAATGGAGTTTTTTCGTATAGACAGCAAAGACAGTGCAAGCGAGGTGACCTGCCTTGACTTGGGAACCTCACATAAACAGGTCCCCCTCTTTTCTACTTCTGACCTGAGCTCAGATGTCACTGAGGATCTTCCAGAGCTGGCTCAGGAGGTCAAGGGCCACAGTTCAGAGCTTTGGGGGTTAGACTGTAGTGATAAAGGTTCCAATGAATCAGTGCCAGTCATTTCATTCAAAGAGGCAGTAGTCGAGGATGAGGGTCACCCCCCAGACCTTTTGGTCAACCTGCCTGCAATGAGCGGGACTGTAGACTATTTACAGGAGGAATTAGAGACTTCAGGGGTGAGTGTGGGTCTCGAGGCCACCGCCTCTCCTCAAAAGTTCATCCAGCCCGATGTTCTGCAGCTTCACAGCCAGCCGGAGGATGAAGAGCAGCAGCCATTAGAGCAGGAGCATTCGTCTTTGTGTACAGCCTCTGATACTTGTGATACCAGTGCTGCATCTTCCTCTTGTTTGACTTCACTGTGGGGCGACTACAGCTTGGCTTATGGACAAAAGGCCTCAGAGAAGATGGGGGTTGATCCTTTATGCCAAAATAATGACCTCTTGCTTGATGCATGCATTCCAGTTACTGACTCTGTTAGTGAGAAACTAAAAGCCAGCACAGGTGTAAACACAACCACAGACGTGGTTCCGAACCCCCGTGGGAACAGTGAAGGCTCAATCCCAGCCACAAACTGCACTGACACGTGTGCGGTGGTTCAGAGCTTATTAGATCTTGATGGTGAATCATCAAGAATTATTAGTAACACAGGTGGCAGCGCATTTGATAAAGAAGTATCGCGGCTGTTTGCAGAGCTGGACGAGCTGTCGTTGGCTGCATCCCAAGCTCGTATCCCGGAGCCGTTTGTACGATGCTGGGCCGTAGAGATGTTGACAGCCCTGGATTCTCTGCACCAAGAGGGCATCATCTGTCGAGACCTCAACCCCAACAACATCCTGCTCGACCACCAAGGTTAGAAATCCTTTTTTTACCAAAGCCTCTTTTCTTGTGGTTTTCTTAATGTTATAGACAAGAATTTATATGAAAGTTTAATGGAACATGCAAACCTCTGCAAACAACTACTGAGCTACTTTTAAAGATGAACAACGGCTAGAGATTTAAATGTTAAATGGTTACACTGTACTTAGTAAGAAACTTGGAAACTTGGGGCTAATCTTTTGATGGCTGGTGAACAAACTGAACTTCCCACAACTGAAAAAAACACAAGAATGATTAATTCTGCCAATTTATTTGCACTGAACAGAGGCTGCAGCAGAAACAATAACTTCCCGACTGTTAGGTTGTCTGTTGAGATTTTAACCAGGGGTTTTTCAGACATAAATTGTTCAGAAAGGATCTAATGAAAATCCTATAGTCATTTGTTGACATATGCTCATATTTCTCTTACACTAAACATTACACATGTACCATGTTGATGTCATATTTGTTAACCAAATGCCTTTTCCAAGATATGAAGTTAACATCTCTGCTTATTGCACTCTTGAAGCCGGTTCCGGTCTTAACACAGGATTGTCTCTGTCAAACCATGATCTAATCTATTTACCAAAATGAAGGCTCTTCCAGAAGAGAAAATGTTGTTTTACCAGGAGGTCACAGATTCCCCCTCAACTTCTTCTTTTGTGGTCCTACAATCATCTCTCTCCACCTCGTTATCAACAAGCGTCTAATTAGCTGAGTGGCTGTTTTCGTCTCCCTGGTGGTAATTATTGTTCTAAAGGGCCCATCAACGGAGTAGTGTGGTGCATCAGTCTGGCTAGCCCAGGCTAATGGCCACGGCTACCTAATGACACCATTAGTTCTAATGATAGTGTTAACGGGTAGCCGCTAAACAGGAGTAATCGCTGAGGCTGTGTGCTTGAAAAGCTCGCGGAGGGTTGCATAAAGGAACGGAGAAAGGAAGTGCTCCAAAGGTGAGCAAACAGTTTGAAAAGTAGAAAGTCAGAGTGGCACTTGACCATGTGACTGATGAGAGGCTGAACGTAAAAAGACACACTTCAACTTTGAGCTAAATACTTTTAATTTCTTTCTCCTCAGGTCATGTTCAGCTTACTTATTTCTGTAGCTGGAGTGATGTGGAAGAATCATTTGACAAAGAGGCCTTTGCCAACATGTACTGTGCACCAGGTGAGACATGCATCCCTTTTTCTCTGTCTACTCATTCTACACTTCTTCATTTCATAATCTATGTTTGTCAGTAAGTAGGTTTGTGTACGGTGAATTCTGTGTAGGCATGTAGGGCCATAAGTAAGCCACTTTCCCATGGTCATAAACCCCTCATCCATAGCCAAACATGAATTACTATCCAAGTGCACATAAATTATTTTCATTTCATTTTCATTATTCATTCTTTTGATTGACAGAAATCTTTATGCAGGGGTGCTCTTCCCTTTCTGTTCTGTAGTTTTCTTGCTATTTTTAGATTCAAGGAAGCATATGTAAAAGACACACAAAGTATGCACCATGGCAGTGTTAATTTATGTTGGATGAATTGGTTAATAGCTGCTGGATAAACTGGAAATAACTGTTTTTTTCAATGTCTTGCAGTCAGTTTTGAGAAGCTGGATCTTGTTGTAGTTCTATAGTTGTCCTGTAGAGTGTGCTGCTGTGCAACAGTGAGCCAATGGTATGGTAACCCTGTGTGTTGCCCCCAGCAGGCTTGTGGCAGCTCTGGCATGCTGTTTAAAAGCTGCCTAAAACAAACTGCTGCTAGACTACAACACCATGTCCCTACTTAGCACTTCTGTGTGTGGAGGGTGTGTGTATGTGTGTACACATAAACACGCACACACATTTGACATCTATGGGTGGATACCTTTTGCAATATGCTCCTGCTTTAAGTGTATGGATTCACACTCTGTTGGGTAACTAATGTGTGATGTGTTTAATTACATTTTCCATAACTATGCAGGATTAAAAGAAAAACGTTAGCTGAAAACACTAGATGTACTCTGAGACGTACACAATGACCCTCACACCCATTCACCCTCCCACGCACTTATATTAAGCCATTCTCTCATATTCATCTGCGCTCTCTCAAGCCAGGAAGGTCACTTCAGATTTAAATCCTCCTTGTGTCTAGAATGTACAGTATGCCACTATTGTAATAAATCTGAAAGCAAAAAACTGCTCTATCTAATATCCAAAGTGTGCGTTTTTATTCCCTTAGCAACAGTGTGTTTAAAAGCCTACTAATGGAAATAAAAGCACATAGACATATGTTTCAGTGGCCAGCAGGAGATGACCTAAAGACAGAGGAGTAAAGCTCAGCACAAGGACCTGTATGCATAATGCAGCTTAAAAAGTGCTACACCTAGACATATTTCCACTTAAGTAATTGTGTAATTAATGTTACTGTTATTACAAGCAATGAGGGATTTTTACACAAGTGAAAATGTGGGGATGATAGGTTTGGCAGGAAGCTTGAAAACATATTAAATATATATTTTTAAAAAGCTGGATTTTGACAAAATGTACAGTTAACTTTTAGTTTGTTATTACACCACATATTTTATGTTGCAACTAATTTTCATTATCAGATCATCTAGAAATGTATTTTTCATAAGTCAATTCAAATGTATGTCTTCAGATTTCCATGTTTACCAAAAGCATTCAATTTACTGTAAAATGATGGGGAGGGAGGGAAATTGGTCAAGAGGCCATGAGCGTGTTCTCAACATTTGGTGTTTTCACTTGATAACAGACTTAAGTGTTTAATCCATCATCAAAATTGGCTTTAAGTATTTAATTGTACATTGGTAAATTTACTTTAATGATTGCAAATTTTGATGTAGTTTAGTTTGATGACTAATATGGAAAAAATTCCAGTTGGACTCAGTGTCCGGGGGATGATGAGTAGGGTTGGAAAAAAGAAACGCAGGTGTAATCAAATGAATACGAATGCACAACATTTTTCTCTTAACTCAGTAAACATTATTAGAGTAAGAGAGGTAATGTGTGAATCACATTTATGTCGTGTCCACATTCAGCTCACTCAAATCTTGACATGAACAGAGGTGATTCAAGAACATTTTTATGGCCAAAAATAAAATATGAATAAAAATAAAAATATGAATGTCAGCTGTTTAGTGAACTGAAGTGGGGTGAAACTGACCTCAGCGCAGGTGTGAAAGGTCTTGTTAGTTAAATGAGTGTTGATCTCATGTGGATCAATGAATGAAATACATATTACCAGCCAGCAGGGGGTGTGTTATGCTGCTGTTGAGCGAAAAGACCACTTCTACGTCTATTGACTGTCCTATTCAAACAACTTTGTCTCTTTTTCTTGTCCATCTTTTTCAGTTCACCTTTTCATTGTTATTGTTAAAGTTGGTTATAATCATATTACAAAGGCATGAGTTCTGTTCTGTTTTGCTCGCTTGTATTTACTCCATACTTCCTGACCCCTACAGCTGGTGCATGCATATATCTGATGTATGTGCTTGTTAACACACACACAAACGCAGAGGTTAGTGAGTGTGTGTCTCTCCTGCCCTTTTTATGTATTGCTGTTTATCCAGACAGGGTCAGTTCTAGCGATGGCTTCATTCCTGATGACAGATTTATGACTGTTTGCCAGAAAGCTAGCAGGGGGCCTGCTGTGACCGTATGTGCGTTTGTGTGTGCGTGTGTGTGTGTGTGTAAGAAGGAGGGAAACATGTTTTCAAAGCGCACACATTCACACCCAAAAAACACGGGAGTGGACTCGGAAAAATACAGCAGCAGGGTATTAATCTGTTTATTCTGCACTTCTGCTTATTTACTTTCTCACCGTTTTGTCATCACTGATAAACATCAGATGGCAAATGTTTTGTTTCCTAGTAAGAAAAAAAATAAGCTGCTGATTGACAGGGTGGCAAACCTAATTTGAGCTGAAATGGGAATTGTTTATTGTTCTGTTTAAAGGGAACAAGGCCAAAACCGATTGTCTTCAGTGTCTAAGAAAAGGGAAATTCAGTATTCTTCCCCTCTGAGGTAACAAGTCAGTTACTGAGGACTCTGATGATACACGCTTTTGTTTTCAGTTTTTTTTCCTGTGTACCTGCTTAGCCACAGTGTGATCAAATGGAAGATAAACCTTACTTCCCCTTTTGTCACTGAGCTGTCATCTCAGTATTTTAAATAGCTCTTCAAGTAAGAAATGATACCATGAAAGCAATTCTGCTGCATGATTTGAATATTTTTTTACTCTTTCCTCATAGTGAAGATGGGTCTAAGTATTTGTTATATCAACAATTTTGCAGCACTTAAACTGAGCTACTGCAGCTCATAAGACACACTTTCATAGTCTTGGAACATCACATTGTACACCGATCCCTCCTTAGTTCCTACCTGTGTACTCTTAACTTCCTCTTTCAACAATGACTATCGGTTAAGTTTTTAGGGAAGTTGGTCTAAGAGGAGAAGAGAGAAAGTTCCTTATGGCCCCCAGGAGAGAGGAGATGGAGTGTGATTAAGATACAAAGCAGGAGGGAACTGCATTGTTTAGGGGAAAGGGAAGAAGAAGAGGCCACGAGGTGAACACGCTGTATTGTTGTACCTCTTCAGTATTCTTTGTTTTCTTAGATTTCTCATGATGAAGTGTTCAAGAAGTGAAAATGTCAGGTTGTTTTATAGTAATTGTGTGCTCTCAAAGATCACATAGTGCACTGTAATAGTGGGGTTTGAATGACCCATGGCCTGTGGATGTGGTTAATTCCCCTTCCCATCCTCTTTCTCTCTATCTCCCTTTCTCCCTGCTTCACTCTGACAGAGCGGTAAGTGTAGCCAGCTCCACTGTACTCTCCCTGCAGCTCCTTAGACATTAATCCATTGTGATGACATCGACCTTGCTCTGAGATGTGTGCGTGTATGTGTGTGTGCGTGTGTGTCCAGTATCTCCCCTCCGGCTCATAACTACGCAGGTATCACTAGTCCATTCAATGACGATCTTCTCTCCTTGGCTGTCAAAACAGTAGTCCTGGGGAGCCCTGAAGACTGGCTGCTCAGTTGGCTGTGTGTATGTGATTTTGTGTCTATGCATATGTGTGTGTGTATGTGTGTGTACAAAATGTGCAAGTAGTATCATAGCCCGCTCTAACCTTGGCTGCAAGAGAGCCACACAGGCCCCTGGAGTTACCGGCAGCCTCCAGGAGATGAGGGGTCTTTGTCTTTTGTGCTCCCCCAGCTGAGGAGCCTGGTCTCTGGGCACACACAGCCATGACCCTGGGTCCCGGCCCTGTGGGTGACCGAGCCCCCTCCCTCTGGAGAGAGCAGAGCAGAGGGAAGCTGAGCAGCACAAGAGGCCATCTGGTACCCAGCGGAGCTAGTGCACACACACACACACACACACACACACACACACACACACACACACTTTTGACTTTAGCAGATGAGTATCTCTTGTGGTTTCTATGTCTTACACACACACACACACAGTAGAGTCCCTACAGTCGAGCTTTCTGTCTCATTGCTTGTGTGCCCAACTGTCTCATATTGCTGCCATGGAGTAGACTTAAACTGGACAGTTGTAAGTGGAAAAGTTCACCCTGAGAAGCTTCTGTAGTTTGTACATGTTTGTAAAGCAAGCATATGTGTATATCCCTAATTTAAGACTAAGCAGAAGTCCAACAAGAGAGAATTTATTCAGAAGAGGAAGAAACAGTAAATGATGTCAGTGTAAATGCTGAAAACATTTAAATATTGTAAAAAACTGTATTGTCAAGAAATCAGGCTGTCAAGAAATAACATTTAAGGCAGACAAGTCAGAAGACTAGATTATTTCATGGAGCTAAGTGCAGCAGTGAGGAAAACTGAACAAAAATGTTATATAATTTTCTCTTGTGTTTCTGCTTTATATTTCTTGGTGTGTGTGTGTGTTGTGTGAGTGTGTGTATTTGCGTTTGAGGTCAGGTCATGCAGATGGTGTGAAGTTGCAGCACAGACGGTTTCCTCAATTTAACTGCTTTTTTATTATGCAAATCACCCCTTTATGAGACACACACTTGTTTGTGTGTGTGTGACTGTGTCCACGTTTTCGTACTCAGTTTCATATCAGTTCAGTTAAATATGAAGTAATCTAAAGATGACGTACAAAAACTATTTTGGGAGTTTTAAAGCAAGATGGCTTAAAGGATGAAGTCATGTGAGGGATTTGAAACATTTAGCAAGTAAGCTTAAGATTATAACATATTTTTAAATATATATATTTGATTATTTTCTTATTTTACATCAGTCACAAGTAAATTGTTGCCTGTTCTCCCTCAATACGATCTATTTTGCTGCATGTTAATGAATCGATTAATCTTGTGTCTTCCTATCATTTTGCTCTTGTTTCAGAGGTTGGAGGCATCAGTGAGGAGACCGCTGCGTGTGATTGGTGGAGTTTGGGCGCCATCCTGTTTGAGCTTCTGACAGGCATGGTGAGTCAAAAAGTATTAAAAAAATGTGTCTTTGTTGCAAAGGTGTTGTGGGATGTCTGTAGGTGTCTTGGCTTTCAACTCTCTCACACTCTTTATGGTCTTGCCAGATTGTGTGTGACTGTGCATGTGCCTGTATGTGTTTGAGCCAGCAGAGTTTGTTGTTTTTGGTGTGTCACACAACGCATGTGTGTGAGGTGCGTCTTGGCTGCCGTCTCTTACTCTGGTTCTCGGGGAGTGCCAGGGGTGTCTGTGTGACTTTCTCCCCCAGCCTGAGCTCCATCTGCTGGGCCAGGGGGTCAGCTCTCCCCGGGCTTCTTTGCTGGCTCCTGGAGCAGCGCCGGGCTTGGAGCACGCTGACCTCAGATCGGCATGAAAGGTGAAGTCCAGGGCAGCTCTCGAAGGTGCCACAACTCAGCTAGTCCAGGATATGGGCTGTCTGAGGGACCATCTTTTAAGACAGGCTTGGGAGGAGGGGGAGCCTTTGTTTGGAACACAACAGATACATATCCAGCTGCTACACAAGTCTGGAAACATTTTCCCATTCTGTTGAGTGACAACGTGTGTTATCTATACTAATTACAACTTCATGCTGTCTTGAAGAACAAATACACACACAGTAGCACGCACAGACACCCAGTGCAGGTGCAGTTCAATTTGTTATTGCCGATTAAATTTGAATAAATTCTAACTGATTGCCAGGAGGCATATTTTCATATCAGCCATCAGTAGTACCCATCAATGGCCCAAACATGGGTCGGGGTGTTAGGTTGGTGTTATTATGTTGAACAATACATACCCACTTACCTGGGGAAAAAAACTCACACAGATGTCTCCTTTGATGATTATGTCTGGGTACGGCCCTGGCAAGGATACACACACACATACAGCGGCACACATAGTGTCTCTTGATCCTTGCAGGATAAGATCTTGCCTGGAGCAGTCTTGACTGCAGCTAGGAACCCAGCCAGATCTCCTGCAGCACGTATCAGCAGAGAGAGAGCGAGAGGCAACCGACCTTACTGATGGAAACACAAACACACAGTTTAGGCCTTTCACTTCCTGCACACGTTCTGTTCTAGCATTTTCAGATTGTCGGTGTAGATGCGCTTAAAGACGTGCTGTTACAACATACAGTGATTACAGTTATTATTGTTATAATTATTTTGACAATTGTGGTATATTCTGTGGCTATAAAAGCACTTACAGGTCTTGTGCTCCCTTTCTCTCACCTCTGAGATTATTTTGTACATTTTTATTTTTTTATGAGTGCAACAATCCTTTGTTAACTGAGATGGCAGTTTGATCTGGCCATATTTTAGTTTAAAAAACAAATAAAAATGACTTAAAGTTTATTGCTGCTGGCCCTTCCAGTAAACTTGCTCTGTATTCATGAACAAATAAACTGTGTTTTTTCCATGTCATTTATTCTGTGACAGTCGCTCTCGGCTGACACACACAGCAGTTCCAAGAAAGAGCAACACTAGTGAAATCATGTCCTTGTTATAGTTGCTGTGATCAGTGTTGTTTCAGGTGCTCAGACTCTTTGGTCTCCTCCTATTTGTCCAGTCCCGGCACTCTCACACTGACCTAGGCTCTGCGGGTGTCAGTATATCTGTCCCCTCAGCTCTCAGACTGTCAGGTTTTCTGTGTTTGGATTGATGGTTATCTCTTCTTTCCACCCCCTCCTTCCCTCTCCACAGTCTCTGCTCCATTGCCATCCAGCGGGAATCGGTCGCCACACGGCTCTCAACATCCCTGAGTCTGTTTCAGAGGAGGCCAGATCACTGCTGGAGCAGGTGAGAGTCTAGTGTACTACTGATGTTTTCAGCCTTTGCATGTAATTCATTTAATCCATTGAACCACCCAAAAAGTTTTTTCTGTATTTATTCAATTCCTTACAAAAGTTGAATGCTGTTGAAAGGGGAAATTGGAGAAACTGTGAATATGTTGACTGGTAACATAAACAGAGAATGTGTATGTATACCATTAATGACTTGCACCATGCTAATATCTTCAAGCTAATTGCAAAGCTTCAAAACTGGTAATCTTTAGATGTGTATTAATGTGGCTGGCCTGGACTTATCTGCTTCTAATGCAGCACAAATCTGCCATGATTTAAATGTGTTTGTGCTTTGCTGTGAGGGATTGGATATATAAATACTATAGTATCCCTAATAACTTAAATAGTAATAATAATTTGATGAGTTTCAATCCATATAAAGTGCACATGCTAATGCTATATTCTGCAGCTGTCTTTATGCTCAAACAAAAAAAAGATAACATATAGGTTTTGTGGTGCTGTTAAGTTTCTTAGTTCCCACGCCTCTGTACTGTAAATGTTTCTTCTTTGTCTCACTGGCTAAGAAAGGCTTTTATGTCATTGTGGGGGTTTTTTACGTGTTGAATTAGAAACTTCTTTTCTCATGTTGTTCTGTGCAGTTGCTCCAGTACAACCCAATGGAGAGACTGGGAGCAGGAGTAGCAGGTGCAGATGATATCAAATCCCACCCCTTCTTTGCCAGAGTGGACTGGCCCAAGTAGATGCTGCGCTGCGCGGGACTGTGGAAACCAGAGCAACACGTTGGGGAAACTGGCTGTGAACTCCTGTCAGACAGAACACAAACAGATCTAAAGTAAATCCACTTCTGTGCTCAGATTTATGTATATCTGCACAGATCTCCCATTTTGTGTGTGGTCATTGGATTTTTTTTTTTTTTTAATTAAGTGTGCCAACCAGCAGTATTACTTTCCTTGTAAATTGCTTCTTTCTTTATCTTATAGAAGACTTGGCTTGTCAATTTCGTGGTGCAGGGAACACGTATCATGTGTGGTGCAATAATTTATACAGTAAATGCTTGTATGAGTGATGATCCACTAGAACATTGCGTTTTTTGACTTTTACACTCCTCAAACAGTAGCTTTAAGCCAAAATGACACGACTGAAATTAATAGGTGAAATTTTTCTGTGTTTTCTCCGCATTTATGAAATAATGTATTTCACCCATTCATACTGATACAGGCTTAAATCACCTTTGCTTTAGACCCATGTGCAATACGCTCATTTTGTTGCCATCTAAAACACTATCATTGCTCACACAGGTTGGCTGATGACTCTGCCAACAGCGCCCATTGAGATTAATGGAAGTGAGACGGGTTGAGCTTTTTATTTGTTGCTAGGGTTGTGCTGCTCCGATCTGGACAATTTCTCATTTGTAACATCATTATTAATTACAGCAAGAGATGGACACTATGCAAGGTGAACGAACAAAATATTATGAGGCAGTAGATGAGTATTGTTGTGGAGTGAAGTATTTAATTATATTAAGATTATGGCTGGGAAAAGAGCCAGTTTAATATACAGCATAGGCATTCTCCCTGGGCTCAAAATACATCTTTGAAACTAGCCCTTTTTATGAATTGTAGTTATTTTATATTATGAATATCAGAGGAAACTCTGCACTAAACAACACTGCATTTTGTGCTTGCAAGAATATGATTTATGTAATACATTTAATACAATGGAGAAAATAAATAAATAAATAGCGTCTTGTCTTGTAAATACCCCTTTTAAAGGGCATTGTGCTGAGTGAATGCACAGGTGTCAAAGCTTCGATTACGTCTCTGTCAGGCACTTACTGCCTCATCAATCAAATCCTTTTTATTTGATTGTGTAGGTTTTATATTTGAGCAACACATCTGCTAACTTGCCACACAGATCTTAAATGCTGATTTTATAATATCTATACTGACTAAAATGTATGGTAACAGTTTCATGGTTACATTACATGCCATTTATCACTTCTACTTATATATCAAACGCAGCTTAATACATTTCTCTAACAGTACACAGATAATCACTCCACTGCACTGCGCTATAATACATGTTGACTGACAGATACCTTAAATTACAAGGTCCATATTCCATCTATTAACCCTTTTTATCAGACACAAATCAAAGTGAGATTTTCTTTCCTGTTTCTATTAAAAGTTCACTCTTCTCTGTATGTCAGTGCAGTCTGGAAAACAATAAACACACCTGGACATTAACAGCTTTGATGTTTCCTCTTTTTGGATTTCATACAAGGAGCTGCAAGTGTGTCATGTTTTTTCTGAGGCCTCAGCCCCTCTGTTATCAGCAGGACTGATGATACTCCTAGAAAGCCGCTGTCACTCCCGCTGAGTGTCACCCTGACCGTAATATGAGCTGGCGCAAAGGCATGCAAATGCATACACATAGCACAGTAAATCCTTAGCACCCATTGATAGAAACGGGATTCAGTTACGGTACCACCAGCTTTCAAAAAATCTTGATAATTTGAAGATGCATTTGAGAAATGTGATTCAGCCCTTAAGTTTTCCATTAGGCAGCATTGAGCTGCAGTGTACATCCAGGTACACTCTCAGTGTGTATTTACTGTACAGTGTCCATAATGATCAGGCATAACTTGACTTCCCTTATGTCTTTGTGATAACAAAGTCAACTAGGATCACAAATATGTTTTTGATTTAACTTAAAACAGTGGCCAACTTAATTAGCTCAGATTGACTTGCTAATTGATTTCCCTGATTTATCTTAAGCCAATGACTTCAGGGAGAAAAGAGAAGTCCTTGACTCATCAGTTTGTGAGTTTGTGGATGTGGTAATTTGTCAGGGAAAAAGTAACCACACGTTTTCCATGTGGATAAATAACTCCACATAACAACAAATCCATTAAGCCATGCTAGTGGCATGTCAGTCTGTTGGTTGGTTGGTTAAACCCTTTTTCCAATCAACAATTATTATTATTATTGACATGAAATTCAATTTAATAGCACCACCATTAGTCCAGAATTTCAATTTGTCCAGTACCTGCAAAACTGATGATATCAGTCAGAGCAGGATTTTTGTGTTTAGTGGTTTTGTTTCTAAATAGCCTCTGAATATCCTGTAGAGCTACAACAATTATTTCATTAATTGATCAACAGAAAATTTATCTGCAACAATTTCAATAATGGAATAATCATTTTGAGTTATTTTTTAAAAGAAACACAGTCCAATTTTTTCTGATCTTTAGGTTGTGGGCTGTTGTTTGGGAAAAATGAAGACATTTAGGGATGTCACTTTGGGAAATATTTTTCACCTTCTTCTGACATTTTATAGACCAAACAACTTATCAATTAATATTGAAATCAATCTTCAGCTAAATCAATAATGAAAATAATCGTTAGTTGCAACCATGACACCCGATAAAGTTACCTTTTTGTTTTAGAATATTTCACATCTTGAAGAAAATTCCCACTCTAGATCAAATGAACTGAACATGAACTCTGTCCTGTTTCTGTTACCTGAAGTGACACATGCTCATCTATACACACACACACACACACACACACACACACATACAGGTCAGGGGCGTTGTTAGTGTGCAGGGGTGTATTCCCTTGTGTCAGCCTCATTGCCACAGGGTCAAGAGTCTGGGCTGATTAGTGCTTGTCATAAGACCTGTCTCTCATTACACACACACTCAGGGCGAGAGGTTCACTTCAGCTCAGAGAAGAAACCTGTCAATCTTACTCAGTCAGCGTGGATGTGAGATGTGCCTTCAGTGTGTTCACAATAGCAGCAGAATCACCTCAAGCATATTTTATACTGTACAGGAAGAATGTCTTCTCGTCAGATATGGACTTGAACAGCTTTCAATACAAACCTACAATCTATTTTCCTGTGTATGAAGTGATTCAGCGCATGATGTCCTTCCCTCTCAAAACTGGGCTCTATCTGCAGTGCTGGAAAGTAGCTAAGTACATTTAATCAAGTACTGGACTTAGGCACAAATTTGAGGTGTTTTAATTTTACTAAAGTATTTCCATTTTTTGCTACTTTATATTTCTACTCCACTACATTTGAGAGGGAAATTTAGTGTTTTTCACTCCACAACATTTATAAACTATAATAACTAGTTATATCTAGTTATATGACAGGTTACAGTTTTACTTTTGATAAAAGTATATGATAAGCTTATAAACAGCAACACATTGTTAAAGATTAAACCACTAGCTCCCAACCTTTTTGGCTTGTGAGCACCCTAAAAAGCTGTGTCTAGTATTAGTTTCTTGTCACATTATGTACGTTTAAATAGCAAGGTCCAAATTTAAGTTTATAGGAAAAATCTGAAAGAAAAAATTAAGTGTTTTTACTCCTCCAGATATATCCTGTGACATATTTGTGGGGGTCTGAGCCCCGGATTTGAAACCACTGGACTACCTAACTATATATTAAATAGTCAAAACCAAATTCATCATGAAGGGAGCCTTTTTCTGCAGAACAAGTATTTTTACTTTTGATATGTTATATGTTGCTTAAAATAAATATAATTTTAAATGAAGGCCTGTAATGTGTAATGGAGTATCTTTACATTGTTGTTGTACTTTGATTGGAGTTCTTCTTCCACAACATGGATTTGGCTCCTTACAACACTTACAACAAGAACTAAGGTGCATGTGTTTTATGTGTGTGTGTGTGTGTGTGTGTGTGTCTTTGTGTGTGTACAAAGCCATAGGGAAGGATCCGTCTGGTCAGAGGCAAGATTAAGAGGACATGCCAAGGACTCCCATGATGCAATACAGGCCTCTCTCGTTGTGAGCCCTAAAAGCGTCACTCAGGCCTGCAGGCTGAATTGACCCCTTGAACCTCTCTGCAACTTCCTGGACTCCCTCTCTGTCGCCCTCTCTGTCTCTCTTTCTCTCTCTGTGGTCTTTTCCCACCTCGCTCTCTTCAAATGTTCCTCCCTTCAGCCCTTGCACCCACCGCTTTCACACACACAGGCACCGGCGAGCGGGCAGCAGCCAAATGGCCTGCCCTCTGCTTCATATTGCTGGTGGTCAGGTTTTGTTTTTGTCTTTGACGGTTTGACTTTCGTTCACAAAGCCCAGGAGGACTCCTATAGCCCAGGGAGGGACACACACACACACGTACACACACATACACATACACACACACACACTTGTGCCAAGCTGAAGAGTTCCGCTTGGAGACCTCGGGCGTCTTCTCCAGCTTCTGTCAGAGCCATGATGTCATTATGAAGAGACACAATGCCTCTTCATTATCCCCCACATGCACACAAATACACACATTCACATCCTTACCACTGCACGTGCGCACACACACACACACACACACACACAGACAAGCTACATGCCAACAATGTTAAAAGCAGTGAGGTACAGGTGAACAGCGCTGGTTTAGAAACCTTTAAAATGAATGCTATATTACAGTTTAAGTGGCATTTTCTTTATATCCTGAGTAGTTGTTCTTTAAGACTGATTTTAAGGATTTAATTAGTTTAACTTTAGGAAAAATAATTATTCCATACACCGGTCATCAATTTGTTTTTATTGATTTTACAGATCTTGAAACCTGCAAGACCATTAAACACAGCTGTAGCTTGAAGTTATATTTTCCTTATATTTAGATATTTGGATTTGTCAGAAGTGACAGATTCAAATATTTCATTTTGCCCCAAGACTCCCTGTCCATTGCATCTACATTAAACAGAATGTGGTTTTGTGGTGTAACAAGGAGAAGCAGCTGGTGTCCAGTGTCCTCTTAGGGGAGGGGTCATAACCAAACAATCTCAATAAACAGATGAGGAGAAGAGCCACAAAAAACCTTCTCGAGTCCAGTTTTACAAAATCTGAATTCTGTCAAAACTGTGAGTACATACAGTATGTGTGTTTATTCTGTGTTAAATTCTCTCAAATCTATTGATGTGTGAGATGGATCAAATGGTACAATTATCTTAAGGTGAATAAGAGTTATTATCTAAAAAGTTAACATCAATATTGCTGAGTATAAAATTAATATAAAATCATATCTTAGCAAAAATCATCAGGTCAAGATAAAAATAGAAGCCTAATTAAATCTCCTCTTGGTCTGACTTTAATTAACTGCTGTGATACTACGTGTCAAAGTGGGGAGGTCACTGCCCTCGTGCCTTGGGCTGTCGTGTGCCTTGATCTGAACAGATAGTACAAAGCAGGTCTGTCCCTCACCTCAGCTCCTGTGTAAGACTGAATAAATTAAACTGAGTGCTCTGTGTGAGCTGTATTAGTGACAAAGTAACTGTGCGAGACATTTCAGTCTCAATATCTGTTTAAGTATATAATGTCTGTAAACACAACCCAGAAATTAACCATAAATCGACCTTAGGGGTTTTGTGATCTTACTAACAGGTCATTGACCTACAGTACTGTGTGATGGTGCATTACAGTGGTCCTTATTTTGCTGTGTGGCTGAATACTGTGATGCAATGTGCATGAACACAATACAAAAGGATCATAGGGAGGTTGCCAGAACATTTTTTAAGACACCCTAAAAATGTTGTGCTGGACATGTATGACCTTTGACCCTGAGAGTAGTTTCTTTCCCTTCTACTGCATCTCTCAGTATTTATTAGTCTGTGTTTTTGTCGGAAACAAAGTATAAACTCCAGCAGCATGGAAAAATATTTCATGTTTATTTAAAACTTATGGACTGCCAAACCCACAGAAGTGTTACAATGTGAAGCCGAGAATACAGTAAAACATCTGTGCTCTCTTCACAGTGCACACATTATGCAATCATAAGTAATAAAATTATACCTGAACACCTGAGAGAAAGAGAAGCGCCACATGCCGAACAGTTGAATAAGATCAAGAATTAAAATAAAACCATATCAAACTTTTTGAATGTATAAATATAAATCAATTAAGATTAAAAATTCTGATGAAATAAAAGTAAAAACTGAAAAATAAAATGATATTGGTAACTTAATCCACAATTTTACATAAATATCAACATCCAGACACTGAACCACCTGTCACACCCACATTATTTTCTCTTTTATCCCACAGGGGACAGTACAACTGGAAGTTTAGGAGGAGAGAATATGCTAATTTTATTCCAAGCTTGTTTTTATGTTGTTTTATATATAAAACAATTAACTATGGAGTGTAATTTTGTTTTGTTTTTATCTGTGGTTTTATTTTACAGTATGGGGGGGGGTTACCGGGTTGATTGAAATAGGAGCACCGTCATCTCCACTGAAACTTGATTGTTTTGAAAGGGGGCAAAACACTACAAAAAGAGTGAGCGAAGGAGTCATTTAGACTGCGTGGGACAGCTACATTATATCTGTCTGTCTGGGACGCTGGGAAAAAGTTGTGGGAGATCTTCTCGTGCATCAGTGATAATTGCTCAAGATGAAGACGAAGGTTGGCTTTGTTTGTGTGCTTCGATAGCATATTCTGTATTTTTATTTTTAATCATGGCTTTTTTGTATGTTTTCCAAGATAGTTTTTTGAGTATTTGTTATATCTCTATGTGGTTGATTTGATTGATATTTGCATGACTGTACCCTCAGCTTTGTGCATTCTGATAGGAGGTTAATTAAAGACAGGAGAACAGTCTCTGGGGATATGGTGAGAGTAAGTATAGCCTAAATGCTTGCTAACCCTGGGAGGTGTCTCAACTCCCTTCAAGTCAAATTACCCAAGGTGTCTTGCTGCATAAAGCGTCCTCCATATACCTCAACTTGAAGTGCCGGTTATTTTTCCTGCTCTGAGCGTTGTTCTACCTCACCTTCCCCGCCACATTGGATTTAGGGGTCTTTTTATATAACCCGCATGTCTGCGTGTGAGTCATGATACGAGAGGCTCAGATGGTAAAGGAGTCCCAACCGGTGCCCAAAAGACGTGTCACTAGTAATACCTCCCCCCAAGACCTGAGGTGTCTCCTTTCGTTGCGCTGTGGGCCTCTGTGATCTGTGTGGAAGGGCGGCGCACCGGGGCCCAGGCATGCCGTTAGCAGCTCACTAACATAGCATTAGCTCCACAGTCATCTCAGTGAGCCTGTGCTGTCTCAACTATTTCCTCACGCTCGGATACACACACCTTCTGTGGCTCCACACCGCTTGTTAGCCGCAGACCCCCTCTGTCATAAGAATGCCCTCCCCTCTCCCTTTCCCCCTGACTGTGTCTCCTCGTAGGCCTTTATTCTCCCTCCCTCTCTTTCTCCCTCTTTCTCTCCCTGTCTCTCTATCAGGCAGCGGTTGAAAAGGCCTCAGCAGGGGCTGTTAGTGCAACACACACACACACACACATGCAAACAGCTCAGGGGCAAAAGCATTTAACTATCCCACTAAGAAAAGAAAGAGCAGGAAAAATAAGAGAGATACAGACAGAGAAAAAGAGAGAGTGCCATCAGATCACTTGTTCTTCTCCTTGTGTTTGGGTGTTGAGGTTGCCGTGGGCGACCTGGAGGGGACTGTGATGCCTGTTAAGGAGACGTTCCTGGGAATGCAGCTTGAACGCCGCGCTGGGAGCAAGAATCTAGCCACTAATCTGTCTGTTCCTCCGAGGCGCAAGTCTTCTTGGCGATGAGATGCATTCTATTAACACATACACACACACACACACACACACACACACACACACACACACACACAAAGTTACAGTCCCAGCCAGACGACATCTCCCTCACCCTCAGGGGAGCGACGGAAAGAGCAAAAGGGGAGGTTCAGAGGGAGGTTTGTGTGTGTGTGTGGGGGGGGGGGGGGGAGGTAGATGACATCTCACACATCCTGACAGGAAATGAGGGGAGAATGAAGGGGTGTCAGGGAGGTGGAGAAAGAGGTAACGAGATGGGAGGGTAACTTTGATGTGCCAGGGGAGGTGAAGACGATGTGGGACCAAAGTGATAGGTGACAAGTGAGAAAGATGTCAGAAGGAGAGGAAAGGAAAGGAGAGGAGAGGAGAGGAGAGGAGAGGAGAGGAGAGGAGAGGAGAGGAGAGGAGAGGGGGTTAGGTCATGACTAAGAAAGGCCAGAGAGTAAGCTGGACTTTATGGTTGGTGATGCTTTCTCAGGTAGCGGGGGAGAAAGCTTAATGTCTGAGGGTGAGGGGTGAAGGGGGTGAGAGGTGGGGTTAGTGGGGCATGGAGCAGGGTTCTTGAGGGAGTGTGGAGGATCCTTGGAGTCCTGGCACCTTATGGCATGGCCTGCAGTCAAACAGATGCTGCAGGCCTTGCCAGCCTTGAGCAGGGGCACAGATGACACCATTTAGAAGCAAAGGAGGAACGTGCCTTGTCTTACCGAGCAGCGTAGGACCATGTGTGTGTGTGGACCTGTCTCTCAAAGAAAAGAGAACGTGAGTTGATGGTTTATGTTATGCTAATGCCCATCAGTTGTCTTTTGTTGATTGTACATTCTGCAAATTTTGGCCATGATGCCGTACCAAATACACCTGGTCTTAAATGTGTGTTTATTGCAAAAAAGAAAAGTGGTCCACATTTGCCTTAATGATTGAACCCACATTCATCTCATTCATTTGAAGCATTTTGTCTATTTTTGGAAGATGAGGCATCAGCAAGAAAACACCAGACAACCTTGTACAACTTAAAGGGGCATCCTGCCTATTTTACACATCGATTTTAATAGATGTTATTTCGACTTGTGACGCTTGTTTGCTATTCTCATGGATGTAACTACCAAGCAAGAAGAAGACATGCTTATTATAAACTGTTTACTGTACCAATTTTTCGTCCATTGTTTTTATTTTTTTTATTTGAATATTTCTGTTTAGAGTCCACTTGTGAGATACTAAATTTCTAGAGAACTCATTTAACATAAAAAATAGGAAAAAAAATTACCAGAACATGTGTCGACAGAGTGATAACTAGTATTTTTCATCTATCTAACGCTAATCTCTCCTCTGTTTCGCTTTACAAATCACACCTGCATGTTTAAGGAAGGTAGACAGGTTAGAAAAAAAATCTTAACTTGAAATGCCTCTGTTTTGGAAAACTACCGACTCTAGTGGGTGGAAGCATGAAGTAAGTGGAAGAAGAGCAGCGCCAAACTCGCTCCTCGCTGTCTATTCTCTCTCCTCCATCTCTATTTTTTCAAGTGTAAGTGATAATATCCTCCCTTTTTCTACCTCTCACTGGCTTGAGTGATTTGCTAAGGCGGTGTGTTCATGTGTGTGTATGTGTACATGTGTGTGTATGCGTCTCACATTAGCCTTTTTCCATTAAAGCAATTTCGCCGCCCATTGTATTCCTGAAGAGGACCTGGGAAGTCACTAATGGTGCCTTGCGTCCACACTTGCGCGCTCGCACACACACCGCCGCACATGCACACGGCAGAACATCTCTCAGCGCGTGCTATCATCACCTGTCGCCTGATTGCTGTAAAACACACACATTAGCATAGAATGAGACACATTATCACTCCTGATTATGGGACGCTAAGAGGTTTCACAGGGAAAAAAAAGACCTCACACCTTTTCTCCACAATGCCTGCTGCTAGTGAGATAAATGCATGTTGTCTAACATCTCTGACGCTACCGAAACAGCCTGAAGACTCTGCTGATGGATTTAATGGCCTCTTGTTGTCCATGTTCATACCTGCTCAGATTTGTTATGTCAATACTAATTTTTTTTAATTCAGATGGTGCTGTGATCTGGCTGCCACCATCAAAACACGAACTGTATGTTTCCCGGTGTTTTGAAAGTAGAGTGAAAAGCGGCTGGCTATTTCAATAGCTTATTACTTAATTTAAAGGATCAAATCTAAGTAGGAACAGAACACACACACATACACACACACACACACACACCGCATCCACCATGAGAGAGGTGACGGCACATGGTTAGCAGGTGGCCTCCTCTTCCCTGTCCTGATGAGTACAGGAAATGTCTGCCGTATACGACGGAGGCAGCGGACACTTGTTTAAGTCAAAGGTCATCCCTGTCTACTCTTTGCACTGTTTTCTTAAGTCTAGAGTTCCTGATGAGGTCTCGCCACTTTCAAAAGCTCTCACTCATTTCAGGGGTGGAGGAGGAACCGTAGGAAGGAGGGAAGATGCTGTCATTGACGAGTTTTAACTATTTTTCTTTGTCTTTCTGGTTTTTCCTCACCAGCAGCCTGGAAGCTGGAGGAAGAACGTGTCTGGATCCCTAAATAGCCTGGCAGGGTCACAAGGTGATGGGTGGAAAAGACTTTGGGCTAAGATGGGAATTCCCTTGCATGTAGGTGTAGTTCATAGTCTGTTGATTCAAACAGAATAGGAATAGTTCGACATTTTGGGAAGTACATTTTGTCACTTTCTTGTTCAGAATTATATGAATATCTTTAGAACTGTCATATTTGTTGACTTAAAATAAAGCTACAGCCAACAGCTGATGAGATTAGTTTAACATAAAGACTGAAAACAGAGGTAAACAGCTAGCCTGGCCCTGTCTAAATCAAACATAATCTGCCTAACTGTACTTCTAACACTCAGCAATGAACATGTTATAACTAATTTGTTTAAAATGAAACCAAAAGTATAAAAACTGATAAGTGGTGATTTTACTGGGGGATATGTATGAAATTGATGTTTTCAATCTTTATGCTAAGCTAAGCTAAACGCACAAAATGAAACATTTTCCAAAAGACGCAGCTGGAAAGGACAGAGAAAGTGTTTTTTAAAGAGATTTTAAAAAGCATGAGAGAAAATGAAAAAGAGTTAGTTTAGATTTCCTTGTCACTTAGTAACTTCATTTGCTCACCTGTCACCCTGCACACACACACACACACACACACACACACACCACACACACACACACACACACACACACACACACACACACACACACACACACACACACACACACACACACACACACACACACACACATACACACACACACTCACACAGAGGTCTGTGATAATGACATAATTGTCCCAGAGCACACAGCCATGCAAATAGGGAAGATGGCTTGTGTTGCCATCCGTAGGTCTCTGCCATCTATTTCCATTATTCTAATGCACTGCAACTGATGACCTGCTCTCACACAATTAACAGTCAGCGAGTGAGGGAGAGAGAGAGATAGAGAGAGAAAGAATGTGCCGTATTTGAGAAAAGCATTTTTCTGCCCTCATTTTCCTGCACTGATCTTCTGTACCAGCTGTAACACTCTAACATATGGTAACTTTTCCTCTCCCGTTTTTGTTTGACTTTTGTCATCTCTTCATCCATCCCTGGAGGCAGAGTCGGAGCTTGTTGAACTTAGTAGAAAGAAAAAAACAGTGGAAATATTCCTCACTTTGCTGGCCACATTTTCCAGGTCATTCTCTTTTCCATATTCTTCTCTGTGGCTCTTTATGCTGCCTTATTTTCTCTCTCTCTCTCTCTCTCTCTCTCTCTCTCTCTCTCTCTCTCTCTCTCTCTCTCTCTCTCTCTCTCCCTCTCTCTCTCTCTCTCTCTCTCTCTTTCTCTCTCTCTCTCTCTGTGTGTGTGTGTGTGTGAGTGTGTGTGTGTGTGTGTGTGTGTGTGTGTGTGTGTGTGTGTGTGTGTGTGTGTGTGTGTGTGTGTGTGTGTGCGTGTGCGCGTGCGTGCGTGTGTGATCTTGGAAGAATGGGCTGTTGATTCTGGTCTGTTCCTTGGCTCCCCGTCTCATGGTCTTGGCCCAGGTCTGATCCCTGTGATTGGATCGGGGGGCTTTTGTGGTGGCTGATGGGACAGAATTAAGCCAAGTGGCACACACTGAGCACGCTCCATGGCGGGCAGATGGACGGAAAGTGAAAGAGCTGTGATTTCTCATTGTGTCCCACCGTCTTTTGGGGTGTGTGTGATACCCCCAGAGCACATCGTCCATCCAAAAGCTCTATTCTCCAATCAGTGGCCACCGCTTCCTGGGTCCAGAGACACGCCTCTCCAAGATTTCATCTCTGTATCAGACCACAACTGGGTTGTAAGCAGCTTAGAGAAGAATAATGCAGGGCAAGATAGAGCTGCTCAGTCTTTGTTTAAGGCTCTGTCACAACTGTGCAATACACCGACTTACTTCAAGAGAGAAACTGAATATTCATGATGTTTCACCCGCAAAAGTTTTCAGTGAAATTTATAACTGAACACATTTTACTTTGAAAATAATGCGCAGCAAATAACTCTTAAATTATAATGTTGTTATTTATTTGAAGTCGCTGGATCAGTGCACTTGCAGTTGGGTCCAGCTGTTGACAATGAGCTTGTATGCTCAAGAGATTTAGGAAGTAAACATACGCCCAAAATGTCTGTTTAAACATATTCCAAACCCGATTAAAAATATATAAAGGGGTTAAATGACTGAGGCGCTAGAAGTTCACACAGATCATATTTAACCTCTTACTTCCAGAGCCACCCCAATGTGCCCGACCCCACAGCTTAGCCTCAATGGGATTTACACCACAAGTGTGTGTAATAGTTATTTGACCCACTGGTTTCCTATGCATACATATGCAAGTGCGTTTGGGTGAATGTGCCGATTACAGCAGATTACTTACACCCATGTAAAAACAGGAATTAGTTCCAAATAAGAACTGCTTAAAGGGCCTAAAAACGTCAAAGATAATCATTAGGCCAAGGGGAACATCACTCATTGCATCACGCAAACACCCTCTCTCACTATTACATGTTAAAAAGGAGTAAATACCCCTACCCCGCCTTTCTCCATCCCCTCCACCCCTCCTGAAACTAGCAAACTGAGCTGTCGGCAGCGGTGCTTAACTGCTCCTATGATCTGGACATTAGCGAGGGGGCTTTGGAGTTTTATTTTAAGGGGGGGAATCATGTGTAAGGCCCAAAAAGCCTGGAGTTCTAGCCAGGAAAGTTGAACAAAATGCTTTCCACCAAGCCGGTCTTCTGTCCAGTACTGATTCAGGCAGAACCTTTTGTCTCCTTCTGAGAGCTGAGTGACTATAGAGGGAGAAAGAAAAGAAGAAAGTGAGAGCATAGGAGATAACAGTGGTAACATGGCGTCCTCAGTAAGGGTTGAGTGATCTACTTAGAACGGCCATGGCAGGCCTGGCCAGCAGAAGCCAGATAGATGCCTGAGCAGGCTGGCCGAGGACCAGACACCCCTTTAAATCTGCCACTATGGCTAATCTCTAATCTGGAGATTTACTCTATCTGTTCCCGTCTCCCTCTGTTTCTCTCTCTGTTTCTACTTCTCCACATCTATAAATGGAGCAATCTGTGAGTATTTCAAAAATGCATTTATCCCCAAAATGTGTTATTAAAGACTGTCTAATTCCCTGCACATCCCTCAGCTACTCTAGACCCAACCCCCCTAACCAAGCCCCCAACAACACAAACACTCACTCGCACACACATACACACACACACACACTCCCAATTTTTTGCAGATGGTCACATAATGCACAATCAGCCAAACAAGACGGTTGATTTTAGGGTGGAATGTTGGACTCCCTTCCCCTTGGAGGGCATCCTTGGTGGACATTGCTCGCTAGAAGCCATTAGATGTTTAGCTGCCTGCAGTGAGCCAGCAACAGTCAAAACCAATCCTGAATCTTTCCTTAACTGGAACATGTACCAGTCCAAAAACTGAGGAGGACGGGCTCATCTGCCTGACATAATGTAGTGGGATCACAGAAAGACATGATGACTACACACTTTGCAACAAATAAAGCTCTATTTTCTGGTGTTCATGCCTCATGAAAGATATTTCCCTTTAGTGGCAACAAAAGCACATTTCCCCCTGAAGTGCTCAACACATGGCAGTCTTGAAACTTGTATGATGAGGACATGATGTGTCATAATAATTAGGAGGTGGACAAAAGATCACCTATTCAACATGGAAATGTATGCAGTGCCCTTCTTTCTATGAAGCTAAATTCTGGGATTTTCCTTATTTATTTAATTTTTTTTGTCCTTCAAGTCCGGATTCATTCAATTCATTTCCATCGAACCTCCATCGAGGATGGGCGAATGTGAACTGACACTAATGTGTCGCAGGTCAAGAGAGGAAGGGTCTCGCCTAATGTGCATCTTCTTCTGTGCTCTCCTCTTTGCCACCGCCAAAAAACAATGCATCCCTCCTCCCTTGTTCCTGCTTCCCCATACTTAGGCCCTCGCAGCAATTATGCCCAATCACAGGGCCTCAATAGGAAGCAACCAGGGCTTGTTTGTGCCTCTGCGGTCATTAAGAGGGGGGCGAAGAAAGGAATTAATGACTTAATTGAGGAGGAGAGAAAAGGGGGAAATCACACAGACTCTGGGAGCGGAGGGAAGAGTATGAATGGGGCGCCTGGAACGCTCCTGGAGCAGGGGATTGTGGGATTGCTGAAGTGTGTCAAGATTTTGGTCGTCCTCCAGAGCAGATGGCGGCTTGTCGTTCGCATACCATCTATTCTCCTCTTTGTCAACCCAGAACGGCTTCTTTTGTTCCTCCCCATTGCTTTGCTGCAAAAGTTCATGAGCTGAGAGAAGAAAAAAAGAAAAAAAAACAACACAACAAAACTGAAACATTGGTCCAGTTTGCACCAGATCAACAGTCTCAACGTCTCTCTTGCGCTCTCTCTCTCTCTCTCCCTCCTAAAGTTTTGACCAAATCAGAAAGGATGCTGTGTCTAAAGTATTGGTGTGCCAGGCTTGGCACATTGCTATTCATTCCTCTCTAATGTGGCACGGTCCCCCCACTGCCAAGCCTCCGCTCCTGCTCCACAGACTCCTGATTACTGTGGATAAACACGCAAGAGGAGATCCCCCTCCTCTCCTCCATCAACACCAACTGAGACTTGAGAGATATGCTACCTCCAGGAAATTCTGGCTCGGTTCGCTCTCGCAATTTCTCTTCCCATCCAAGATTTCAAACCGATAAAGTAATCAGGAGGAAACTGAAAAACAGCTTGCTGACTATTCAGCACTGTCCACACCTCTGAAATTCTCCTCTTTGATTGTTGCATAAAAAAATCTGAAATGAGGACGGATGTAAGCCCAAGGGTCTACAGAGCTGAAGATAGCAAGCTGAGGTACTTTAAACAGTTTCCTTTTTTTCTTTTTTCTTTCATCTGTCCTGATTCCTGGAAGCATTCCTTCTGTAAACAGTGACTGAAAAAAACAACTGAGGCTTATTTGGAAAATGGCTAGCACCTTTGCAGGGCTGAATAATTAATGTATGCTAATGCTAACAATGTATTAGTTATTCAAATGTGATCCTTTTAGACAACAGCACTGTTTACCCCCTATTACTCTCTCTGATCACCCACTCCAAAAGGGGAGCACATAAAGAGAAGAAAGCAAAGGAAGAGAGGAGAGATGAGTGTATGTGACACTAGCAGACACCAGCCAACACAACAAAGAAACACAGTGAGATTAGCATGACAGAGAATACGAGCGCTTCACACATTAATACACAACATGAACTATAGCCATAACCCTTGGGGGCCTGATGCAATATGCATCTCCTTTACCTCCTTCAATCTTTCTCTTTTCACGTCTCTCAGTCGTCTTTTTTTAACACATCTCTCTAGTCTTTTCTGTTCTTTGCTTGTCTCCTCTCCTTCTCTTTCCCACCCCTCTGCTCTTTCTCAGTAGACGTCTGAAGAGCCCTTCAGCCCAGAGGAGATGGGGACTGGTCTTACCCAGGGCAGGGGCCACTGTGTGTGGGATGGCACAGGAGGAGAGGAGAGGGCTCTCTGTCTGGAGGATGTAAGGATGGTTATGTGTCTGAAAGTTGGGAGAGGAGGGCCTCCCATTGATAGATTAAGGACCAGGTTGGCTGTACTTGAGGACTATGGTTCTCTATCACAGGAGGTGAGACTGGAGAGCCAGGTCACACATTAGCATGTGTTTTGTTTTCGGGTCTGCTGTCCCAGAGTCCGTTACTCGGTTACTCAACAACCTGGGGGATGTAGAAGAGGGTTAACCTGCCGTCTTGTTTGCTGAGCTGTATTTACACAGTATTTCAGGCTTCTGAAAAGTATCTAAATATTTCTAACACACAGACATACATATGAGGAAATGGGATTGATTAAAATGTTGCTACCCCAAATATACAGTATGGTGTCAAACCGGGTTCTTTGTAAACCTAGATCACCACAGTACTAAATATAATTAAGCAAAACCAAACTGTTTTATTTGACACTCTCACAAGAGGCTCATCTAGAAATGAATAAATAAAGATACAGAATAGCAACAGGTTAAAAATTACAGAAAACATTTTACTTAACGTGATGGTCAAATGAAGGAAGCTCTTTAATTGTGGTACTTCTTAAAATTTCCACACAACAGAAAATAAACCTGGCATAGTTGAATACAATAAAGTAAATTGTACCAAAAATTGAATTTCATTACAAACGCAGATAGATTGTCTTCTGAATCTCCTGTATGGAGCCATTGATGATGCTATACAAGAAAAACAAGAAAAAAAAGAAGTATGTGTAAGGCTTGTGTGCCTGTAATTTAGAAATTGGTTTACACCTGTGTATCAGTAGGGTTTTGTTGGTGCACATAGTCTAAAGAGGTTTTAAATGTGCAAACTTCACAAGCACAAGAAGAAATTGACCAAACCAACTCTGTGTCAAAATGAGCTTACATGGTTTATGCACAAAACTGTGTACACGCTGTTTATTTTTCTTGCCTCATCAGACTTCCCAGATCCTAACAGTTAATTACAACACATACTCATAATTAAATGAGCACATAGGTCGATTGTACCATGCACTCAAGGTAGGACGACCCATAGGAGCATTTTCTAGTCTGTCGTCTCTGTGGGTGCTTTCCAAAACTGTTAAAAAATCACTGTTAAAATATAAGGTGTGATAATGCTGTGGTTAAGGTCTGGTTAGACTTACTGTAGGCATAAAAAACATTTGGTCAGAGTTAGGGAAAGATCATAGTTTGGGTTAAAATGATCACTTGAAACGTGGTGTGGGTTAAGTTACCACTTCCTCAAAGTTAGGCAACCTTTGTTGTCATGACAACAGTAAACACCATGATAATCGTAGTTACAGTTTTTAAAAATGTCTCCCAACCCTCAGTGGGCAACATGATACTCTCAGTTGGAAACGGGAAGCGAACAGCGGTATCCTGCGGCTAAATCCACTTTTTGCCATCTATGGCCCAATCCCAATATCCCCCCTAAGGCCTAAACCCTGAACCTTCACAGACTTAATTGATGTCAACTGGCAAGTGCTTGAGTGCGAGAAGCTGCAAGGGCTCGAAATGGTATATATAGAAATGGGACAGTACTTTGCGACATATCACCTTGACAACACCAAAACATGTTACATTCAATTGTGGGTTTGGAACTTTTTAATTTTGCATTTTTTACTTATTAATTATTAATTAGTCTTTAGTGAGCTCAGTTGAACAAAAACAGAAAAAGACAAAATAGTAAAATCACTTACTCATAAAGCAAATAATACATTAAACAAAGTATAAAACAGATCAAACAGGTAATATCCCACCCATAAAATAATCATGACCACGACCGTCAAGTAAGGGACTGACTGCCTGATATGAATGTCTTCCAGGTTCATGCATTACAGAGTGGATGACTGCATCATTAAGCAAAAATTCAAAGAAATGGTAGGTGTATAATATGACACAGGGTTGCATTCCTCTTATTTCATGTGTTTGTATGCAACATGTAATGTAATGTAATGTGTTTCTTTTTAAATGTAGGCATACCAGTGCACCCAATATGCCAAGCTGAACACTGATATGCCTTTACCTTACCCTGTCCCTCGTAACCCCATTTAAAGTCACAACACTATGAATTGTGGGTAATTCCCACAGGCAAAGCCTTCAGCAATGAAAAACTTACAAAAAGTGTTCTTTATGCTTAAGATATCTATGAAGGAGTTCTCATGCACTTGGTGATTTGACAATGGGACAGCCCTAAGTCCTCATGCACCTCAAAGTCCATGAGTGTGGACATTGGGATTGGGCCTATCTATCTAGCCATCAACCCAATCCCCCACCTCTGATAATGGAAATTTGTCACTTATATTTATGTCTCCAGGTCATAATTACCACAGCTGCTACATGGTATATGTCACTCAAACTTAACTAGCCTATAGGTTGTTTTTGGCGGCGGAATTTTCAGCCTATACTTTCTTTTGCAGTTGGGCTGGTAAATTTGGATTGTGTATTCCTATTCTTACTGACAGAGATAATGGCTAAAACTGCAACTGGTACGAAACTTTTTCCTTCTAAGGAATAACATAATTTTGAAAAACTTCTCTGTAGGTTTGTTCTGGATATTCTCACAGAATCTTGAATTTATTCTATAGTCTAAATCTGAGAAACTGAAACTATCTTTCAAATTCAATCTCAACATTTTGTTATCCACACATTCTCTGCAATCAAAATTCAAATATTTGTATGAATGAGACATGCTGTAGTTCAGGTTGTGCTTTGCAGAAACAATACCTTTTCAAGGGTCTTTAAAACATATTTTCATGCCAGCTTCCATCAGCGAGTCGCTTTCATTTGCAAGTCTGCCGTGTTAAGACCGCCTGAAGCAAGCTCCTCAAGGTGATTCAGTCTGGGGAAGTATCTGAACCTCCCTGAAGCTGCACACACAAAAGATCAATGCGTCTGTGAAAATGCAAGCGCAGTTGACTTTACCCCGACAACCACCCCCCCCATCAAAGATGGGCTTGAATTAGGTGCAATTAAGGTATTTCCACATAGCAGAGCCATGGCTTCACCATTACAAATAATCGCCCACTAACTTCACACGTTGTCACTCAGCAGCAACAAGGTCAAAGATGTGAAGCTGACCTTTTTAAAAAAAATAAAATGTACATGCCAATCACGACAACAGTAAAATCCCACTAAGGGGCTGTGAAACAAAGTCATTTAAATGCTGAAAGCTATAGACCCCCCTCCTCCGTTTCCCCTTTTGATAATCATATCAGTAATAGAGTCTTTTGTTTGATAATGAGAGATGCTATTTCTGATCGGGAATAATAATACACGGCTATTACAGTTTCATCTGTTGGGATTGAATGAATAACAATGCTTAGTGCAATATTCAGCGTCCCATTAAAACACACACATCCTGTATGTCTATAATTGTGGGGTTGATTCTGAAGTGGCCAGCCACCTTGGTCAGGCAACATGGAGAGGAAAGCAAAGGTCCTTGGAGTTATTGTTACAGGTATAACAATGAAGTCGATTTGGAGTGTTAATCATATGCTTTCGTCCAGCAATAAAGTCCTGCCTGTGTTCACCCTCTGATGAGACTGTTTTGATGCTAATTTTACAGTGGTATAATAATTAAGTTAATGACATGCAGTGCTTTGCATGCGATTTAAGAGAACATGTTTGTGGTGCTGGGAAAGATTGGCACTTGTAATGAGTGACTCAGTCCTTGCTGTTGACAAAAGTTGGAGAGGTTGAGATCACAATTCACTGTGATAATTATAGTGTAAATGTTCCAAATGGGACATTCAGGGAATCTTAAAGTTTTAGCACATACTGTATAAGCAAAATTTAGTATATTAGATCTACACGATTTGATAATTCTGGTTTTTCGTCATAACTCTCTATGCTGCAACCTCTGAGAGTCAAAACCTGAAACAAGAAAACTGTGCAACAAATTCACAACTTTCTTCTGTTCCTGCTGCCTGCCAGTTTTAATAACTCCAGCTGCAACTGCCAAAACACTGATTCAAAATCTGACAAAACTGGATGATGACAAAAACCACATTCTTAACTCAAAACACTGTGCCGATGCTTGAGATAGAATTTCTCTCCTTTGTGGGATGGATGATAATAGGTGAAAACAAAGAATAGGGGTGTAAAATGCTTCAGCTGAGCGTGATTACAGCTGTGGCCATCATTAGGCAGCCTCTTTAATGTAATTGATGGAGTGGATTCTCATAGCAGACCTCAATAGACTGGGCAGGGTCTCCTCGTTTATTTGGACTCATCTGCATTTGGTCTGTGTGTATGTGTGTGTGTGGTGTTTATGTGTGCTTGCAGGCATGAGGTAGAGCCAGAGTGTGCAATAATTATGACTTCACACTCTTCAGACACTTAGAGAAAAGAGCAAAACAAAGCGCAGTAATCAGTGTGTGTGTGTGTGTGTGTGTGTGTGTGTGTGTGTGTGTGTGTGTGTGTGTGTGTGTGTGTGTGTGTGTGTGTGTGTGTGTGTGTTGTGTGGTTTGGTACATTCCAAGTGCAATTGTGCAAATGTGGTCTCAGTGTCTACTTTCCGTATGTGTTTGCATGCACATGGTTCTGTACTTATGTGTGTGTGTGTGTGTGTGTGTGTGTGTGTGTGTGTGTGTGTGTGTGTGTGTGTGTGTGTGTGTGTGTGTGTGTGTGTGTGTGTGTGTGTGTGTGTGTGTGTTGTGTGGTTTGGTACATTCCAAGTGCAATTGTGCAAATGTGGTCTCAGTGTCTACTTTCCGTATGTGTTTGCATGCACATGGTTCTGTGCTTATGTGTGTGCAGCTACTGTGCACAAGTGAGTCCCATAAGTGTGTGTGTGTGTGTGTGTGTGTGTGTGTGTGTGTGTGTGTGTGTGTGTGCGTGTGTGTGTGTGTGTGTGTGTGTGTGTGTGTGAGAGAGAGAGAGAGGGAGAGAGAGAGACAGAGAGAGGGAGAGAGACTGTTTGCATTTGCTCAAGGATCCTGACCCTTCAGAAATGACACGTTTTCTCTATCTACCCCATCCTTTCCCCACACATTAGGTGCTTACAAAAGACAGAGCACTAATGCATCATCTAATTGGCCTAGGCTCCTGCCTCTGCCTCTCCCTCCATCACTCTATTAGCTCAGTAATTACCCATATGCCTCTGCGAGGCGGGCGTCCAGATAATGGCCGCCTCAAGGGCCCTTGAGCGCGGCAAAGAGGGGCCGCAGTCTGTCGCCGCGGGAACACAGCAAGCTCTCCAAACTATCCCAGCACCACACTGGGAAAAACCACAATGGGGAAGGAGTTTGGCAACTTTGTCCCCCCCCCACCACTACCACCACCACCCTCTCCCAAAAAGAAAAAAGAGTTAGGTGTTGAGGGAGTGGAAATGCAAATTGGGGGCTGTTCAAATTGGATGTTGTCTGTTTAGCTAATGTGCATTTCTGTGTCATGTGAAAGAAGCCACGACATTTCTGAAAAGATAAATAGGGATTCTTCACATTCACAATAGTGTGTCAGGCTCTCATGCAGGAGACCACAGTTTGGGTCCAACTGCAACAGATTTCTGTCTTTTTATCAACCCTAACCACAATCTTTCTTTGACCTTAACCCAAACGCTTTAGTTGTCATAACCTTAGTTGCTACAGCCATGATCGTTTATATAATACCACACCATAGTTTCCATGCTCTGAAAGTGCAAATATAGTATGAGAAATGCCAGCATTGGATCACCAGACTTTATTAATCTGGGGTATTTCAGAACTGTCTACCTCAAGGGATCAGCTAGGCATCGTCTTCTTTAGATGGCCGAAACGCAAAACCTCCTATCTGCAGGATTTTCTGATTGGCAGATTTCACTTTGGATGATGAGAACAGGGAAGGATGCTCATATTCAGTCTGTCTGCAAGATAATCCCGCCCTTCGTCAGATAGGAGGTTTTGCGTTTCGGCCATCGCTTTGGAAGTACACTGTCCACAACATCTACTGTGCTCATACTCGCACGAGTCATGCTCTTGTCAGTTTGTAAGTTGCCCTTCCACTAGAGTGGGCGCTGTGGACAAATTTTACGGCAAGCAAACGGGAAGGCTGCTGTCAAAGAGGAAAGCAGGAAATGCTTAATGTGATGGTTCCTTGTTTAAGCACATTTTTGTGCAGCATATGTATTGTCTTCTACTTGCTTCCTTGTTCTGCTTGTCTTTATAAATACACTGGTTATCTTATTGCCAATGAAGTGACTGAGTTGGGGGTACTAGAGTACAACGCACCAACAAATTTGTTGTTCTGGTTTGTGAGTGTGTGTGAGAAGCATGAAACATGCCTCAGACATTCTTGGCTTGTGATGGGGTTGAATACTCACATATCAAATGTACTTTGTTGCTGTAATCATTTGTTCTTGTTCAGTCCAAAAATATAAAGTTCAGTGTAAAATTAGGCAGTAGTCTGAGTTAGCCAAATGATGGGCATGTTTGTCCTGTAAATGGCATGTAGTGTATAGTATAGTGTATAGTGAAGTATATTACTTATTTTGTGTCCCAGCAATAAACCTCCATGCAATAACCAACACATATCCCTATGCCACAGCTCAGCACTGTCACAGTGAGGTAATTTTGTACTAAAAATATATCACTGTGGTAGATATATCTCTGCTGTGAACAGTGTACTAGTATTAGAATGGTATTAGTAGATAGAATTAGTATGGACAGAAATTATTATAGCAACCAATTATTCTCTCAGCATAAGGACCACATTTAAGTATTTTATTGGATAGACTTAAAAGCCCAGAATCTATCCATTCAACTCCCTGCCTCTCTCCCCTTCCTATCTGAATCTCTTTCAATCTTATATCCTTAGAAAATGGAAATCATAATTCTCCAATCTTCAATCTTTAGCCTCTTAATTGAAATCACATAATCTGTCACAGAATAGAGCTGGCCGCCCTCATCCCATCCCCAAATGACACTTCCAAAAGGAGTACAACAAAGAGCTTCTTAAATAATTCCCCGGCTCTCGGCATCATATAATATGGATTACAAAGCGCTCTCCCTCTTTCTCTCTGCACCTCCCACACTTGTTCCCTCAATATGGGATATGGTCTCATCCCTCCATCCTACCCAAGGCAGATTTGGTGACACTCAAGCTGACCAGGCAGCATTATCTGTTTTTAAAATCAGATAAATATATAAATAAACCATGCAGCAGTAATGCTAATATATGCCCTAAGAGGGTCTAAGGCTTCAGATCTGTGGACTTAATCTGGGTTTTGGGGAGGTATCTTCCCTTGGCCGTTCAGAGATTTGCGAGATCACTGTCAGTCCTGGGCTGGGTGAATTATCTTTGCGTATTGTGTTAATCTGTTGGCATGCAGACTGTGGTGGACTAAGGTTCAAGGGGAAGGATTAGGGGAAATCTGAGCAAAGCTGATGCAGGCAGCCTTCTCAAAAACAGCCCGTGCATTCCGGCCCCTCTGTGGGTTTTTGCACACTGACCAAAGGGACCACTGAAGCATGGTCTCTCTCTCTCTCTCTCTCTCTCTCTCTCTCTCTCTCTCTCTCTCTCTCTCTCTCTCTCTCTCTCTCTCTCTCATACACACTCACACACAAAGATACACACAAATCGCCTTCATTCCACACTCTCCATTCCAGATAATTCCCCTCTTAAAATCTCCCCTCAGACCAACCACTGCGAGTGCAGCACCCAAAATGCAAAAAACCAGTGGCCATGCCCACTCCACAAATCCCAAAACCTTTTAGAGCTACTTGACAGAGAGAAATCCATCTGGAGAGGATATCCACCGTCCATTACTTAGAGACTAATGTCTAGTTTTAACTCAGCAGTATTTATTTACATTTTAGCATCTAAATAAAGCACATTTTGTGCCCCAAACTCACCCCAGTTATACCTGGTTAAGAAGTTTCTACCACACAGCCAGAACACGGACAAGGTTTGTAACTTTGTTAATTGTTCGTTGTCAGTTCAATAACCCAGCACTTTGTGTCGGACTCTCCATGATTATCTCTGGAGAGTGATAAAATCACTTCAGGTAAATGAGTGATTGGACTGGAGGACCGCTGAAGTACAACTTAGCAGTCCTTTAGCAGCTTCTGTTTACTAAATGGAGCCATGGAGTTGGGAGGATGAGGAGGCTGGAGGGGTCAGAGGGGTCCATATGGACCAGCAATTGGACGACTCTCGGAGGGACGAGCAACCAATCACGTTCTCTACAAATCCTTGACCCCGAGACCAGGAGATCCAGCAGAAGAGCCGGGATTTCATTTCCACCAATCACTTGGCTTCAATGAAAGCTAATTGAACAATTCTAATCTCTCCAATCGTTTTATTTGGTTTAAGTTCTCTGTGACAGGAATAACAGTGTTGGAGGTGCACTCGTCCATATGGAAATATAAGAAAAAAATCTCCTCCTGTGGAGATCATTGGTGAATAACCCAAGAGAAATGGATTGCTTTGAGTCTCAGGAAAACCAGAGGAACCAAAGCTAACAACTTATGTTCACTCTGGCTCCACATAACATAAAAAATAATCTTATTATTAATATATTCAGCATTCATTTATAATTCAGACTAAAAAACAAAACTGGGTATTGTTGCAAACGCATTCTGAATACAGAGAGACTAATGAGTACACTAACTAAGACACTAACAAAGACAAATCATTTTTGCATTTATCTAGTTTAATCAACCAAATGTCTTCGTTTGGGTTCCATCTCACAATCCTGCTTTATTAGAGGCACAATCTTCCGGGTCTTTCTGCCTGTGTTGATAAGGTTAATAGGTCTCTAATACAGTAATTGTCTAGTCAGGGAGGAAGGAGACCAAACATTTTTAATTAAGGAGCAAGTGGCTTTTCCCTCTCCTGACTTACCCTGTACTCCGACCCTTAAATTATCTTCCACATAGCAAGACTTCCAGAGCAGTTGTTTCGTCATGTCTCCAATTAAATAAGCGGACAGTTGGACAAAGTCGCTGGCTAATTTCTTTTTTTCCCCCTTACAACAACAGAACATTTGTGATCCATGAGCGGGCAATAAGGACACTAATAAAATCAAATTAGCAATGACCACAGGACTCCTTGATTGATTCTTGTCTGATATTGTTTTCCACAAATGTAATTAGGTTCAACTCTGGATACTAATGTGGCTCCTCATTTCATCACTGTGGCATCAGTTTGCTCTCTTCATATTGCTTACTAAATGTCCCATAATTAGCTCTATCGCCAATTATTATCGTCCTATTTTTTAGAGATATTTTCTAAACAAATCTCAGAAAGAAAATGCATTTAAAGGAGAAATGATCAAGGAAAACAGAGAGGAAATGTCAAACAAATACTTTTAAGTCTGGCAGACAAGTTACAGGGAAAGACAAAGACTCGATTAGCATTAATGTCAAACAATTAAAGCAGGAGTATTCAAAAAGGAAAGGATCTTATTAGCTGGAGAAAAACAGAATGAGACAGACCATTTCTCGGTTGCTTAAGCCTCAGGATTACTCAACCTTCAGTGGTGGAGAGGAACAATGTGGCTTTTAAAAACCCATTTTGGAGAGAAGCGTCTGGTTGACAATTATATGCCTCTAAGCTGTTTAATAGGTGGTCGGGAGAGGTCTTTAAGATCCTCATTCAGGACTAGCGATCTGGGCCATGGTGTTTGAGGCATTTCGGAGTGTGTGTGTCTGTGTGGTGGGTATGGGGGGTATGGGGGGTATGAGAAGGGTTTTAGGAAGAGCTTGACATAAGAAAGAGAGAAAGGACAGAGGGGGAGAGAGAGTTTTAAGCCTGCTAAGCAGATCAGTGTCTTTGTGTGCGGTTAACAGAGGCACTTGAAACTTTTCGTGGGCCCCAGCTGTCTGGAGCTAATTCTTCCTTTTAATTTCCTTTGTACAGAGATGAGGAAAAGACCGAAGAAGAGCATTTATGAAATTCTTACAAAGCTTTTTTTTGGCCTATACACTTGTTGAAATATTTTACAGCAAAAATGTTACATATCAAGGGATGAGGATCCATGAAACCGATGGGACCAGGCAAATCTGAGATATAGAACAAACTGATGACTAAAGTTATTTATGGGGCTTCTAAAGCGATGTAAAATCTAAATTAACAGATAAAATGTTAACTGTTTCTGACCCCTTTTGACTTCTTAAAGCAGCCTGTTTGTGTTTACAGATTGATTTAAAAAAAGAAAAAAAAAGAAACAGTCAATAATCTGTTTTCCCAAACGATTTTTAATCACCCTTTCAAATATTTGTGCCGTCGCTTGTGTGGAGTCGTGTCCTTTAGGATTTGAGATGGCCACAAACAACAGGAGGAAAAAAAAGGCACAGCCAGGAAAAAGATCAACAAACAGTCGAAGCACAGAGACAGAACAGTTTGAGGATGAGCGCTGCTAATCCTGACCTCGGCTAATGCTAATGCAAATGCGTGTTTATCAAATATGTAATCGACATTAGTTAGAAAAACAAGGATCTGCCAGCACTCTGCTCTTTGTTCCGTGATTGTGGAAGAGGGAGATTAAGATGGGCTTTAGCGATGCTCAGATGGATGGAAGGAGAGACGGATGGAGGGACGGCTGGATGCACTTCGGACGGCTGGATGCTGGATGCACGCTCGCTGTCAAGAAAAAAGTGAACCTTTACAGTTGAATCTGCCTCTTTTTTTCATTTGTGCTCAGCTGAACTCAATCCAGTCTGTGTTCATTTAGTCAGATTTTGAATTTGTTTCAGTGTTTTGACAAAATGTATATTTGTTTTAATGATTATTATTGTATTGAATGTAATTGAGAGTGAAATTTGTATGCATTTGTTTTCTTCGGTCTCATCATAGTTTAGCATTAATAGTAAAGACTATTTCTTGGAAGTAAGTGTTCCCAGGCCAGAAATAGTTCCCCACATACATGTGACTTTTTTTTCACTTTGTTTTTTGTACTGATTAAACAAATGAACTTTAGCGGTGCTGGTAGGCTGATTTTGTTACATTTAGACCAAGACAGACTAGCAGTTTCACCTTCTCCAGACTTTCTGCTAAACTAAGCTAACCGGCTGCTGACTGTAGCTTTTATCAACCTTTCCTTTGAGTGCTCCACCAGAGAACAAATATTTCACAAAATCTTGGAACTGTTCCTGTAAATTTTACAGTTACCATTATTGCAGGTGTAGTTCACACCCACATTTCCCATGTTACTCTGCAGTAATACACCAAACTACCCTTAATTCACTCATGTGTTAACTAAAATACTGTCCACTGCCACGGTTTAGCTTGAACTGCTTAAATAATATTCCGCTAGCAAACATCTATAATTGATCATCACTGGCACACATTCATAGCCTACTGATAGCAACATGAAAGCTAGCCAACTGAAAGTAAGGTAAAAGATAAATCCCAAGCATGTTGATAATGTTATGTTAACGTTAACTTAACTTTTTATAAATGTTGGCGTTTTATCCCAGCAGTGTACCCTTTCTTGTCTAATTTTCAGTGGGATTATAGATTATTTTAGCCTGTAAATAAATTACGTTTTTCCTCCAAAAGCCGGTAATGCAAGCTTGTATTAGTAGCAGTAATAAAACCTTACTAAAATGTGTGGCGAGGATGTTTTTCCACAAGTCACTGAGTAAGATTTTGTGTGATAATAGAAATATGTTAATTCGTCCTTCCATTCATCTCATGTCAAAAAGATTGTCAGCTAATATTTTTTGTTAGTTTCCATCGATGAAAGTAACACTGCATCTGCCATCATGCAATGTAATCACTTTCAACCAAATTTCAAACTAAAAAGAGGCATATCACACTTTTTTTTAAAGAGTAAAGCCTTTAACTAAAAATGTTATGCCAGTGTGTGCAGATAAAACATATATCACATTAAACGTCATACATTTTCCAGTGTGACGAGGGAAGTGTTTGGGGAATGTTGTCAGTAGTGTTGCGGGGCAGTTTTTTGTTGTTAAATGTTTACAGGATGACACAGGGGCACAACTCTTGCCAGTTTGTGCCTCCCCTGGGCACCCGGAGAAACAGAGGTAACCTATTTTCTATGGCAAGGTTGAGCAGTCACACGGAGATTGTGTTTGTGTTGTTTGATTGCATAGCTCCTTTAGGCTCTCTTACCTTGCTGCCTCCATCTATCCTTTCTCCTCTTTTACCCTCCCTCTTTCTCTTTTTCTCTCAGTCACCACTTCTATCTCTTCCTGTTCTCTTTTTCTCTTGTCTCTGTATTTCCTTATTCCCTCTTGGCCTCTTCCTTTCTCTCCCTCCATCTTTCTTTTCCTCTGTCCAATGCCACACGGGGATAAAGGAGAGGTCTTGCTGTGCTGTGTGCTTTCCTGCCTGGTTGCAGGGTTTGTTGTTAGTAAATGAGGTCATTAGAAGACACTCTGACCTAACCAAAGGCATTTGTTCTGCATGCTGTATTTTTTTACCCTCTTTTTCTCAGTATAAATATACACCTTTGATGGAGCGGCCAGATGCTGGGATCATTAACATGTCATTATATCAACCAACAAATTAGTGTGAAAAATTCCTTTCCATATTCCTTTCACCTCTCTTACCATTAGATAGAGTACAGTCTGTGTCATAGCTTCATACAATTATGCTACAAATAACTTTAAATCTGCATGTACCCAGTCTAGTATTGGTTTTTCTCCTGCTCAGTAACTTGGTCACTTTCAGATGCTATCTCCCTCCTTAACTTCATCCAGTCCTGACCTCTCCCCTTGATGTTTTGGTGCATCTTGGAGTAGGGTGACACTGCCAGGCGAGCCTCAGGGCCTTTGGGTCCTCTCTCTGTGGCACATATCCAGATCCCTGATGACACCTGTGAGTCTTGGCAGAGCTCCTGGTTTACAGTAGCTGTTAGCAGGCTTTTATGTCAAACAAAACACCAACACAATGTGTTCTCTCTCACTGTACTTCAACAATTCCCCACTCCCAAATGACTCCAGCCCACTTTCTCCTGCACTCAAAGTGGCCGCAGCTCTTTCTGCAATCATATGCTACTGTAAACACTGCCAGTGAATCAGTCTTTTTCTCACCATGTCAACGGGTTTTAATTATTGGTGAATGTCAAGGATGTCTGCTGGGTCCATCTCATTTCTCTCAGAGCCAAACCCATTTCTTGTGTTGTGTAACATCGTCCCCCGTTGTCAGAGCGCACTCATAAACATACTTCATAAGCAGCATCTGTGAAGTGTATTCCATTGTTCCTCAAGTGGGGAGACGAGTGTTGCTGCTCTCCAAATGGACATTGGCGCATCTCCTGAAACAATGCGGTTCCTGCACCACACATCACTCGCATGCGTTTAAAAACGCCAGACCTTGACCACTTACGCCTGGAAAGAAAATTACCTGAACACAAAGCGGGAGCTCTTGTCTACACCCTAAAACACATCATAGCACTCTTGTCATAGCAAGTGGAGGGTCTATTATAAACAATTATTTTAGCCCTTCGCGGACAGTTTGGTCTTTGTGATGCATTGTGTTTTGGAGCGAAGAAGTACGGGCAGTAATCAATGGAGGAGCCGTACGGTCAAGGCAAGGCTGCCGGATGATCTAAACACATACAGTACATGCGTGGGAGGGATAGGTGTGGAGGTGCTGTGAGTAAGAAATTGATGTACGATGTATGCATGAAGGCTGATTATAAAACGGCCACAAAGAATACCGGTTCCTGATTGGCAGGGAGAGGGAAAATAATGCTGTAAAATCGCTGTAAACAGTACTTTGTGCTAAATCACCAGTTAATAAATTACAAAATAAATTGTAGTTTAAGATGACTTAAGCAAATTTGAATTTAGCTTTTCTTTTTGCCACAGATTAGCAGGTATGGTATATGCATGATAATACATGCCAGGGTGTTCTGATATAATAAATAATGAACTTGATGGACGAAATACTGCATCCAGCTCTCTATTGAGACGGAGATGTTTGACACTGTATCCAGTTCTCTATTGAGGCAAAAGTTGTTTGACTTGGACGTTACAAATAATTTTTGTATTTCAGGACACTTGATACTTGCATTCTGTCTTGGGATGCATACATATGCTCCTTAGATGTGTGTGCATAACACCCCCAGCTGTTTAGCAGTTTCTGTAAAGCTACTTCTGTGTACATAACAGCACCTGTAATGTAGCAGCTGTGTAGCATGCACACAAGATACTATACATCAATGCTTGAAAATGTCATCATCATAGATAAATAAAACAATCAGCTGTGACTTTTCCTCGATTAAAGAGGATTGATCACTTCAAGAAGTTGAGTAAACTGCATTACATGAGCCCTTTTAATGGCACCCACTTTTATTTTAGATATTTAAATGTATCCTATATGTGCACATTTATGACATAATGCACATTTCTCACACACACACCAACTCGTGTCCCATACTTACTGAGTTTCATCCAAACTACATACAGTATTGTCACATTAAATTATAAAGGTTTGTCTATTTTGTTTACTCTTTTATCTACAGGATGTAAAATAACAATTGTCAACTTAGTAATACACAATATGAGACTGGTAAAATTGGTGACAATTGAAAATAATGTACTGCTCCAGAATGGATTATTAATGTCACTTTTACATGATGTAAAGATTTTAAATCAGCATACTCCTCAATGCAAATCTGCAGCTTAATCAGCGGAACAAGAAATCAGATTTCACTCTATATAGTTCTCCTGTTCAGTTAGTCCAGATATGAGATGTATATCATGGGAAGATATAAAGACACCACGCAAAAATGGAAGGAGATCAAGCATGACTATGAGGAAGGGTTCATAAGGGTATGATAGAAATATGGCAAAGAGAAAGAAGGACAGAGATAAGAGACAGAAAGCGAGAAGAGAGGTGTGAGACGCGTGGGTGGACACTGGGCATGGTGGCAATAGGCACGGGGGCTTAATGAGAGGTGAGCCAGAGGAGAAACGGAGCAAGGACAGACAGAGAGAAGGTAGCAGGGAGAGGGAGAGGTGAGAAGGAGGGAGTGAGTGATAGATGGTGCAGCGGGAGAGGGGGGAATAGAGGAAGAGAGGGAGGACAGGACTTTGGAAAACAGAAGCAGTAAACAAATAGCCAAGAATAGAGTCCAGGTGTGAAAAGTGAAGAAACAGGTGAGGGAGACAGGGATGGAGAGGACGGGATAGAGGAGGACACTTAACGAAGAGCAAGGCGGGGTTAGCTGGAGTTGTCCTCCAAGTAAAAGCCATGCTTCAGATGGCAACAGAAGGACTAGAAAGAGGAAAACATCTGGTACATTATTAATACTTTACAAAGGAAAAGATTGATTAAATCAGAAGTTATATGAAATTATAGAAGTTAATACAAGAAACTAAATTCCGACATCATGTAGGAAAATCTCTAGATTAAGGTGGATTTATTAATTTTAATTTAAACAAAGAGCTTTTTTAACATTGCATGTGACTAAAAAGTAATCTTTTACAAGTCACATTTAACCCTCATCATATCAAACATCCTCTTATAGTTGCTCTTATTCAATTTTTGTAATGTTTGCAAGTTCCACTGGATTGGAGCAAATATTGAATTGCTTAACTCTTAAAATGTTAAACCTAAAGACATTTGATAACTGCAAACAGCAACATTTTTGGATTTTTGAATATAAGACACCATATGTTACAGAGAATATCGTTGCTAAACAAAGAAACTCATTCTTCAGACACAAAGGAAAACGAGAAAGGGACAAACAGAAACTTGGCTCTGTCCCAACTTGTGAAGGAGTTTGGGACAGCACCATGTCCCCCCCCTCCACATCCCCTCCTTCCATCTCCCCCTATAAAGGTGATGTATGGCCAGGGGACGGATGTGCCCTTGTCAGAGCCCTGTGTCTGAAAATGCTGATGGATGGAGGGATAGAGAGGAGAAGGCGAAGGAGGAGAAGGAATGCAGGTGATAGGGAGATGACAGTGATGAAGCATTGGTGCGCCACACCACCACATCTCAGACAGCTGTTTAGCGACGGGGGCTAAGACTCTAAATGTGTGTGTGTGTGTGTGTGTGTGTGTGTGTGTGTGTGTGTGTGTTTGTGTGTGTGTGTGTGGAGGGTGTAGGAGACAGGGGACATGCATGTGGAGAAAGTTGCACTGAGGTTGTGCAAGATAGGTGGAAAAGCAGTTGCACGTGGACTTGAAGGACATGAAAGAAACTTCCTTATCGTTTAACTGAACATAGTCTGCATACAATCTGTTGGCCTGGTGCAGCAAAGAGGTAGCATCTCCCCTCTTTGTATCTCGTGTCCTTCAAGGCCTGGCTGTAGCCTCCAGGCAAGCCTCAGGCTCCAAGGCCTCCATCCGTGTGGCAGGATACCAGATCGGACTCAGACACACACAGCTGTGGCCCAGGGGCCTTCGCTCGTCCCGGAGAATGACACTCAAACTCCCCATAGCCAGATTTAAGTGCAACAGTAAGTGATTATTTGTGTGTATCTCTTGTATCTGTGTGTTTGTGCCTGTGACATGTAGCCCACAGCCAGCAGGTATCCAAGGACCCTTTCAAATTAGAAACGGGGGGGATTAGCCAATTCCCCTCTGAGCCCGATGGGTTTCTGAGCAAGGACTCTGGGAATATCAGGAATATCTGTCACAGTGGAGCGCTGCGGAACATCAGAGCAGCAGTCATAAATCACACAGCTTGTCCTGCTCATCATCCACTAGCCACAGGTTACAATGTCTGAGGTTAACTAAAAATCAAGAATGGAGTAGAAAAGAACAAAAATGAGCATTCAGTTCAAAATAGCTGCTCAAGTATTTATGAGCTATGCCCTGAATTCCTATCACTTTTAGAGATATTATATAAGTGACCCCTGACCCCCATGCCAAAGGAGACAAAAACAGACACTTTTAAGGGCAATTACAGTATTTTGGTTTGGTGTTTCGGTAAACTGCTCCAAAAGAAGATCCCCATGCAATTAAGAATATTTCCAGAAAGCTTCATTTAGTCTCACAGAGAAAAGTGATGATTTGCACAAAACTGTAATTTATTTAGAAAGCTTCTTTCTTTTTCTTTCTTTTTTTCTTTCTTGGCACATGGTCTGAAACAACATATCAAAGTTGGGCATGAAATCATAATTAAAGGTCACCTCAGCTACTTTTCCCAGAGCTTTCTTCCATATGCCATTGCCTTCTTCAGCAGATGGGGTGCATTTTAAGCCAATTAAGACAGCTTTACTTAGTAGTGTGTTGATGAACTCAGATGAATGATAACTGATAAGCTGGTGTTGATGCTTGGTCGTAACATTCCTACAGGAGGGTGCGTGGTATGAGGTAGAAAGGTTTTGAAAGAAAAGGAGGGAGAACTGAAGCCAAAAGAGGTATGTTAAAAAATAAAGAAATATGGCGGGAGGATGCGGATTACAGACGTGAAAAAAGGAAAAATGGGGCAAGTTTAATTGAGGACTGGAAGAGAGAGAGATGTAGTTGAGGGGTAATGTTTAGAAGAGGAGGGGCAAGAGAGAGGTCCTGGCTTGGGACAGTGAACTGGAAGTGTGTACATGTTTGTGATGTGCGTGCGCGAGTGTGCGTGTGGAAAATGCACTTGTGACACAGAGCAGTATTGACAGGCACGGCTGATGCCCCTGAGAAAACCTTCAGAATTCAATCTCATTGATTCCCACAGAAAAGTGGAGGACGCTGCCTCTGGTCTATACCCTGAGTCAGTACACACACACACACACACACACACACATACGCACACACAGAGAGAAGCACGCACTCATATACTTAATTGCATAAGGCAGGAATTCAGCATGAAAAAGTATATTTATTCACATATTGCTCAAAATAAACGGAATATTTTACATCCATCTGACTACAAATGTTTGACACAAGAAAAAGAAACTTTATCTTTCTTTTTTTTTTTCAAACGTTCATCGAACCACCACTGAATTTGTCTGAGCCCTCTGAGCGTTTTCATGCTAAGTGCTAATCCGACTCATTTCTATAGTTCCTACACTTAGGACTTCATTACATTGTTAATGCCTTTGCCTTTGTGAAAGTATGTCTGATAGTGTGAATATATCCACATGAGTCTGCTCATACATAGATGTATGCACTTCATGTGTGTGTGTGTGTGTGTGTGTGTGTGTGTGTGTGTGTGTGTGTGTGTGTGTGTGTGTGTGTGTGTGTGTGTGTGTGTGTGTGTGTGTGTGTGTGTGTGTGAGAGAAACAAATGAGGAGGAGGAAGAGATTGTGGTGGGTGTTGAAGGGGTGGTGGTGGTGGTGGTGATTGGGGGGGTGGGGGGGTGGATGGGTGGCACAGAGTCCATGTGTTGTATGACCTTGGTCACTGCTGAGGGGACCTAGTTTCTTGCCAAGCCAATCAATAAGCTAAACAGGCGGAGGATGGCTATTTGGAGCATGGGAAGCCAAACTCAAATACTGATAGGTTATCTGCCTGTCCCAGCACCACTTCTGTGCAAATATTGGACCAGCACATTTTTCACGGTGACTTGCATTTGGAAAAAAAAAAAGAAAGAGACAGAGAGGAGCGAGGGGGGGGGGCTATGTAAAACAGACATGGTTGAGCGGATAAGTTGCAGGGTGAAATCTCCCTCCTCCCCACACCCTCTCTCTCAGACCCCCTCTTCTTACACCCCTAACCCTTCAACCAACAAGTGCATCTCTTTCTCTCTGCGTGTGTGTGTCTTTTTGTCTCCCAGGGACAAATGTACAATAGTGCACACAAAAAGCAAATAAAGTAGTGAATAACAACATAACAGTCACTACTTGGATGTGATAGAAATTCATCTTTTTTCTCTAAGTTTCCTCTAGAAAATCCTTGTACCACTTCATACAAAGGCACCCTTTATAAAGGATTTAATGGTTTTATTAGCTGTTAAATGGTACTCATGTATCAAGATATGTTTTTATTGCTTTTATCTATGACACACAATTAATTCATTTGTGTGCCTGATGACTACAGTATTCACTTGCCCATTTGATTGTTTGACCCTGAAGAACATCACGTGTGGTAAGTACGCATCACTTTAATCATGTCGCCACGATAATAGAGGGGTTTTTTAATTTTATTTAATAAAGCAGTTTGCCTTGTACATTTTTATGGACACAATGTTTAAAGTTAGTGTAAGAATAATTCTGGCAACAATGATTATTAATTGTGAGATGATGATGAGTGAAAATACAGAGTTAGAATAAAGATTTAGTGAGTGAACAAGCAAGTTTGCCTGTGTGGATGAATGAAAGTGTGTTTGAGAGAGACAGACAATGGTGTATCTCTAAGTGATCTGTAGTAGATGATGGCAGCTGGATCTGATCAATAATGGATGAGTGACACATGCCAACCACTGTATCGCAACCACTCTGGAGGGACACCAGACAGACCAATGTGTGTGTGTGTGTGTGTGTGTGTGTGTGTGTGTGTGTGTGTGTGTGTGTGTGTGTGTGTGTGTGTGTGCGTGTGTGTGTGTGTGGATTTGTGTGTGTAAGTACAAATGTGTGAACGCAACAGTGAGACCCTCGAGACTATTCAAAGCTCAGAGAAAGACAGAAAAAGTAACAGATAGACAGAAGGAAGGAGGGTGAGCTGATTGGAAAAGGGGGGGGGCTTTTCCCACCAGGTGTAGCACTCAAAGCCAGCTCGCATTGGTACAGTGGAGACTGGAACAATGACTTCAAGAGCAGCGCGCAGCAAAACCACATTAATTATTAGAGAGGAGCGATCAAAGCACAACTGTGACATGAAATAAATGAATTAAAGCTGGGAGAAAAAAAAATATATCGCCATCTGGACGAAGGGTTTCACATCCCAGAAACAATTCACTGCCTACATGCCTGCCTTGGTTTTGTTTTTTCTTTTTCTGTTTTTGTTTTTCAGAAGAATATTTTTGCAGTATGTTGGCTGAACTAAATTTAACAATTACTTGTATATATTTGTCTCATTGTTTGAAACTGTTCTTCTGCCTGTTCTGGCTCTCTGTAAAGACACACTTAGATAACAAAAATGTTCTTACGGAACAGCGGCATCTTTGGCTAGCACCACGAAAAAACCACAAATCTTCCCCTTGCTTTTAGTCTTTGTGCTAGCTTAGGCTAAAAGTTCTGACTCCAGCTCTGTAGTCCATACGAAGTTTTTAAAAAAGTACAATATTTTGGAAAATACACTTATTTGCTTTCCTTCCCAGAGTTACATGTATTATCTATAATACTCTGAGGTCTACGAAGTACAGAGATAACGCCTAAAGGTGATTAGCCTAGCTTAGCATAAAAACTGAAAGACGGGTTTCTTTGCAACGTCATCGCAGATATGCGTGCGCAGACACGGGGCAGGGGTTTCTTCTAAATGTCGGCAGGCCGTAAAGAAGCCTCGACGTAAACATTTTTACTTTGACTTTGTTAGCGTTCACTAACGTTACCACCATGCTCCTGATATTGTAGACATCCAAAACAACCATCACAACCTGGTAAGTTGAGTGAAATTCATTGACATTTCAGCAAGTGTTTTTCTGATTTGTGATGCAATGAAAGACAAAGAGATTTTTCTATGAAATGACATTTTATTGCAATTGAGTCAGCGAGAACTTACAAACAATACTGCATCTACATTGATATCAGTTCACTCCGAAGCAGTCTTTTGCCCCCTGGTTGCGCGCGCACCTAGTATTGTTTGTACACAAGAAACCAGTCTATATGACAACAGCTAGATTGGCTCACCCCAAAGCTCAATTATCTGCCTACCAATCCTCTAAAGCTTACACACATTGTGTTTGTTTATTCCATATAAATGTAAAACGACAATGTGTGGCTCTACAGGATGTTACATGCAACTATTTCTTGTTGTACAACAGTCGAGTACAGTGACTTAGAGTCTTGTTGCCAGAAAACAGCTCCTTAATACGTGGTGCTGACCTCAGTTTAACTCTCAGAAAGAAAACAAATAAGTGCATTTCCCAACTACTCCTTTTAAATCATTTATTGTTTCCATTAAGACCTTGAAGTGCTGGTGGAGGCTTCATTTTAGTGGAGGCATGTGATTACAGATTGTATGTGTTTGGTAACAGAGATGCCCCCTTTCTCCTGTCTGTCTGCAGCTCTGGCTGGCTGGAATGGTGTGATGTTGTCTTCCTGTTTCTCCTCCACTCGGGTCTGGCTGCCGTCCCTTGCCTCTCTCTTTCCAACTATCTCACTCTCTCCCTATCTCACTCTCTCTCTTTTTCTCCCTCTCCCTCTCTCTTTCTCTTTCCATTTCTCTCGTTCTCTCTCCCTGACACTGGGCATCGCTCCCCTCCCTGACCATCTGGGCCTCTCCTCCACGAAAGTGTGTGTGTGTGTGTGTGTGTGTGTGTTTGTGCACACGTACACATGCAGACAGGATTGTACACAAGTGTGAGCGAGAGTTTGAGAGCAGTTTCTCCTCAAGAGGGCATATATGTGTATGTCTATGTTGGTGTATCTGTGTGTGTGTGTGTGTGTGTGTGTGTGTGTGTGTGTGTGTGTGTGTGTGTGTGTGTGCGCAGTAGAGGGGTCTTCCTTCGCCAGGTGGACAGCTGCTACTTAGTAGCCTTACAGCTCAGCCAGCAAAGTGAGGGAAAGCTGGCGGACTTAACCCTTTATTCTCCAAAACAATATGCAACGTGGACAACACACTGATGTGTGTGTGCTGATGTGTTTGTTATTATTGTACATGCTCGTGTGTGTTGCCAATTACTTATACTTGTGCAGTGATATGTAATGTATGGTGAGTTTATGCAAATACTTTATATGTAAGTGATCATTCTGTGCAGAAATGTATCTTAAAGCTTAATTGAACCTAATGTGAACCTAAAGAAGCTTCAGCTTCTCCAAATTAGTGAAATAAGATCAAGATCTTTTAAAGTTACAGTCTACACAGGAAAACACTGTCAAGACAAACAGGGACATTTATACTAAAAAGACTGTAACTGTGGAAGATATCCACTTTATTTTAATAACTCAGACAGCTGAAGCCCAATATCATCTTCATCTCCTTTCATTTCTTGTAAGTGAACATTACTTTTTTTTCTGTATCTATGTTTTGTTTCAATATGTCAACACTTCATTTGAAATTATGATGCTAACATTAATGCAAAGCAACCACAATATCGTAAAAGACACATCATATGCACTGCAGTGTGTTTATGCGTATGTGTGTGTGTGTGTGTGTGTATGTGTGTGTGTGTGTGTGTGTGTGTGTGTGTGTGTGTGTGTGTGTGTGTGTGTGTGTGTGTGTGTGTGTGTGTGTGTGTGTGTGTGTGTGTGTGAAGAACATATACACTGACTACGCAATCTCTGGCTCTGTGTGTATTGTGCATGTGTATGATCTGTGTGTTTGTGAGCCTGGCAGTCAGATTTAATACTCTTATCCATCCCTGCGGTCCTGTCTTTGTCTGGTCTTTAAATGGAGGTTTAGTCTCTGCAGCGCAGGCCTGGCTGGATGAGCTTAATCAAACCATTAGAGTCCTGAGCTCTGAGGAGCATCTCACCACCTCCTACTGAGATCTGCTTTAAGACATGGTGGCAGAGCCATGAACACTCAAACCTCTGGATTAGATCGGCTCTCAACGACTTAGCGGTGTCCATCTCGCTTTCTCTCCTCTCTGTCAGGCTTTATCTGTCTGTTGGACTAAAAGCACTTTCTTTAAAGGCCTTTTAAAAGAGTCTTAGGGTAAATGCAGACAAGCAATGGCAAAGTACAAACACTGATGTACTGTGCTGGACTTTCTCACAGGTCAGGAAGGGATTATTGATTACAAGGACAACATGTACCTTACTTTTTAACCACTTTAGAGACCAACCTTCTTTGGTATTCACCAGAAAACTAGATTTGAGTACTCTTATATGGAGTAGGATGTACAGGTATTCCGGGACATGCAAGGGACAATTTGTGTTAACTAATGACCTACATGCATCCCAAAAACTAATCCTGTGTCCTTGAAAGTACAAAACTCCCACTCCCTAAAAATCTGGAACTTGTATACAGCCGTCATACAGTTAGTCCCCAACAGTGTTCCTATATCCTGGTTTTGCACGGGCTCTATTCTTAATTGATTTCACATGCGACAACTGTGGTTTGTCTTTCCGAAATGTTCCCTATATGACCAGTTTGCAAATGATGAGTAGTGACAATGCCTGTTTTGTCCCTGGCCTTTTTTCTTGGCTGCTTATGTTTCAGTGTTCTTGCTTTGATAAGCAGTATTGTAACACATTCTTCCCTGGCCTCAGAGGAGGATGGGTATTAGTGTTTTCTGAAGAGTCCGGAGTCCACTTCCTCCACAGCCTTCGTCCAAGGGAGACAAGCTTATCAAAGTACTTCCCCTCAGTCCGGCTGATGCGCCATGTTAAAAGATTAGAAACAGTGGCTTAATTTGAAGGGAGAGCTTTGGAAATATCAAGAAGAGGCTATCATCCCCCGTGTTTAGTTTGTAGGAAGTGGATATAGATATCCTTCATTGTCAACCTTGAATGTGACATTTGTTTGAAAAAAAGGGAAAGGGAAAAAGAAATAGGACATATTCTAAAGCTTTACTGTGTTGCAGGAATTAAACAAACGCAAAAAAGGGATAAAATCGGCTTAGACTGTTGAGACAAGTACATCTAAGAGAATGCACAAAAGGAGGGGTGTAAACGGCGGATTCTTCCCGGCTAAAAACTTATCAAGCACAGGCTTTGTGCTCAATCCATTTAAGTGAGTCCCTAACACGCCCCTATTGTATGCCTTTAATGGTCGAAAAGTGACTTGTGCAGGGCTATCGCCTCTTCATGGGGATTACAGCTAAGTGCTTAAGTTGTAGTGAAACCCGGATTTGCTGATGGCAAAGAGAAAAGGGCGAGGGAGGGAGGGCAGAAAAAGGACCCTTACCAAGGATTTGTGTCAGGATCGCACTGTTCCCCTTGTCTGTCTGTGGCAGAGTTGAGAGAGGACAACTGGTGTTCACATGCAAGCCAGCACACAGACGCACACACGTAACAATGCTTTTGCACAACATCCTTTTACTCTGCGTGTCTGTTTTTTCCTTATGATCCCTTTCCGTCTGTTCCTCTCTCTCTCTCTCTCTCTCTCTCTCTCTCTCTCTCTCTCTCTCTCTCTCTCTCTCTCTCTCTCTCTCTCTCTCTCTTGCCCCCCTCTTTTGCTCTCTCTCACTCTCATCCCCTGTTTTAATTAATTTCTAGCTGTGCTGCCGTATGAGACTTGGCCCTGGAAGTGTCTGCTCCTGCAATTTCAGCCCTCATCTCCTGCGGCTGCCAGAAAGTGACTCAATGCTCCTTGCATTTCAAGAAAGAGAGATAAACAAGGCAGAAATGAGAAAGACAGAGATATACTGTATACACTAATTAAATGTAATGATTCATAAAGGTGCTCAGTATGTGAAGTTTACTGAGTTCGTCTTTTTTAACTAACTATAATCCCAATCACCTGTTTAGAAACTTTGCTAGCAGCTTTGCCTCGATTCTCTCCTAAGCAATTAAGGGCCACTTTAGTGATTTTGTATTGCACTTCCATAAACTTAGGACACTTGTAAAGGCTAGTGTATGCTTAAAATAAACTATTTCATAACATTTTCTCACCACATCTAAAAGAGAACAGAAGATGTTTATTGTTCTTACAAACGACCACACTCAAGAGCAGGTGAAAAGCCTGCCATCATAAAGAGGAGCGTGACACAACAATTTTTCAAATCAGGATAACAGTGCTTACGTTTGGACAGGCTTTCCTCCAAGCAGTCATGGTGTTGCACTCAGGTATTAAAAGTAAAAGTGTCAAATATAGAATTTTAAAAAAGATTTTGAGAGAGAAGTAGGTGTGTTTGTTGAATTGATGGTTTCAGACAGTTCATTTGAAGCTTACTGACACCTTGAGAGACGGATTAAAGAAAGAATAGTGAAAATTAAAGCCGCAAGCGGCGATGGCGGGCCCTCGCTCACCCATGCCACCGCGGGGCCTGAGGCATGGCGGGGCTGTGGCGTGAAGCAGAAAGTGAGAAAAAACCTGGAAGGAGGCCAAAAATGCAATGTTTCGTTCATCCAGTAGGGGGCAGTCACAGGTAGTTACACATATGGTCTGGTGTGGTCTGGTGTGTTCAGGGCGGCCACTCATCAGTCATGTGAAGTTTGGAGTGAATTGGACAAAGCATGAAGGAGTTATGAGAGGTTGATGGTTCATCCACCAGGGGGCAGTAGAGTGTAACAAAACACAAGCGGTTGCGTTCAGGGTGGGACAGTGATTACACATGTGAAGTTTTGTGGAAATCGCACAATGATGATGTAAAATATGGCACTTCCTGTTTCCACTAGGGGGCGACACGAGTGAGATCGCCTATGAGCGAATGGAGACGTTGAGGTCGGCACCCTGGACCTGTGTACCAATTTTCATGATGATACGAGTTCAATAAAGCCATCAAAAAGCCAAATGTATTTTCATGGCGAGGAATTGATGGTCGCCGCGTCGCCACACGGACGCCATTACTCGTAGCTTCACAGTCTTCATAATGTAGCTTCACCAACTGGTTCTGAATGAAGTTGATGGGGCAAAATATGTAATTTTAATGAATCTTAGTTAACTTCCTGTTACCAACGGGGGGCGCTATGAGTTACGTGGGAAGTTAATATATCGGGACGTTCAGGGCGGAGCCATCATCATGTCCAGCAAGTTTGAAGCTGATTGGATGAAGTATGTGGGCGTGAGAGCCACTCGTATGTACATGGCGAGCACGCCAAAGTTAGTTGAGCCCTGGCAGACACGCCGTTTGACCTACGGATGCGCAGAGCACAACTTAAGCTCAACTAGGTCTGGAGATGTTGCATACCTAATTTGAACTTGATCGGGTGAACGCTGTGGGAGGAGTTAATTTTAGGCGGGAAAAATCAAAACCAAAATGGCCGACTTCCTGTTGGGTTGAGGTCATGAGGTCAAGAGGCTTTTTTGCATATGTGGGTATAATACATATGTGTACCGAATTTTGTGAGCATAGGACAAAGTTAGCAAAATTCCCTATGGGCATTTTTGGACTTTGTAGGGGGCGCTATTCCGCCATTCTGCGTCGACCATGTGCGACCACCCAAAAATATCGAATTTCGGATGAGGCCGGACGTCCGTGCAAAAGTATAAGCATTTTCGCATTTGGGAAAGGGGCGAAATTGGGGCACGAAATGTCGGAATAATAATAATAATAATAATAATAATAATAAACATTACAATTTCAATAGGGCTTTCGCCAGGCGACTTGCAGTCGCCGCTCGGGCCCTAATAATAATAATAATAATAATAATAATTAAAGCCGCAAGCGGCGATGGCGGGCCCTCGCTCACCCATGCCACCGCGGGGCCTGAGGCATGGCGGGGCTGTGGCGTGAAGCAGAAAGTAAGAAAAAACCTGGAAGGAGGCCAAAAATGCAATGTTTCGTTCATCCAGTAGGGGGCAGTCACAGGTAGTTACACATATGGTCTGGTGTGGTCTGGTGTGTTCAGGGCGGCCACTCATCAGTCATGTCAAGTTTGGAGTGAATAGGATAAAGCATGAAGGAGTTATGAAAGGTTGATGGTTCATCCACCAGGGGGCAGTAGAGTGTAACAAAACACAAGCGGTTGCGTTCAGGGTGGGACAGTGATTACACATGTGAAGTTTTGTGGAAAACGCACAATGATGATGTAAAATATGGCACTTCCTGTTTCCACTAGGGGGCGACACGAGTGAGATCGCCTATGAGCGAATGGAGACGTTGAGGTCGGCACCCTGGACCTGTGTACCAATTTTCATGATGATACGAGTTCAATAAAGCCATCAAAAAGCCAAACGTATTTTCATGGCGAGGAATTGATGGTCGTCGCGTCGCCACACGGATGCCATTACTCGTAGCTTCACAATCTTCATAATGTAGCTTCACCAACTGGTTCTGAATGAAGTTGATGGGGCAAAGTATGTAATTTTAATGAATCTTAGTTAACTTCCTGTTACCACCGGGGGGGCGCTATGAGTTACGTGGGAAGTTAATATATCGGGACGTTCAGGGCGGAGCCATCATCATGTCCAGCAAGTTTGAAGCTGATTGGATGAAGTATGTGGGCGTGAGAGCCACTCGTATGTACATGGCGAGCACGCCAAAGTTAGTTGAGCCCTGGCAGACACGCCCTTTGACCTACGGATGCACAGAGCACAACTTAAGCTCAGTTAGGTCTGGAGATGTTGCGTACCTAATTTGAACTTGATCGGGCGAACGCTGTGGGAGGAGTTAATTATAGGCGGGAAAAATCAAAACCAAAATGGCCGACTTCCTGTTGGGTTGAGGTCATGAGGTCAAGAGGCTTTTTTGCATATGTGGGTATAATATATATGTGTACCGACTTTTGTGAGCATAGGACAAAGTTATCAATATTCCCTATGGGCATTTTTGGACTTAGGGGTACGCTTGTAGGGGGCGCTATTCCGCCATTCTGCGTCGACCATGTGCGACCACCCAAAAATATCGAATTTCGATAGCCGGACGTCCGTGCAAAAGTATAAGCATTTTCGCATTTGGGAAAGGGGCGAAATTGGGGCACGAAATGTCGGAAGAATAATAATAATAATAATAATAATAATAATAATATTAATAATAATAAATAATAAACATTACAATTTCAATAGGGCTTTCGCCAGGGGACTTGCAGTCGCCGCTCGGGCCCTAATTAGTGCTGCTGAGGCTGAGACATCCTGACTTTTTTTTGCTAGCATTGGTCAAGTTCCAAAACGCTAAATCCTACACTTCCCACAGTGCAACTTGATAATATCTTTAAAATTTTGTAGTCTTCAAATAAAAACATTAGTAACTTTAGAAAGCTACCCCCAGACATGCAGTACAAAGGACATTAACTGTTTTCAAGCTGTGTAGTACTCCCTGTAACTAGTAAATTGAGAGACAGAAATCAGTGGAGTGGCCCTTTAAATAAATTAAATAACTGGATTTAAACAGATAGTGCAGTGTGTTATGTGTGTTTTCAACACAGGAAGTGGATGCTTGTCATCTACTTGTGCCACTGGCAAAGCTATAAAAGCACTGTGACTTTCAGGCACGAGTGATATGATACACATCCATTTCAAAAGGAAGAGTTCATGATGATACTGATGATAGAAGTGTGTGCAGGTGTCAGAGAGAGACCGTCTCCTTGAGCATTGTGGGCTTGTGTGTCTGGTCCCTGAGCCAACAAACTACACCAAGGTAAACTCAGGAGCACCTGCCCCTATTGTCACACACTCACCCACCCACACTCACACACCTTTCCCTTGAGCACACAACACCCAATACTGAGTAAAGATGAAGAAAGGGCCAAGCCCTGCATGAGGCAAAGGCTGCCTATTCAAATAAAGATGTAAACCCTGTAAAGTCTTTTCTCTCATTAAGCCTTGATATATTCCTCAAAGCTACTGAGGCCCATTGTGTGTCTATACCTTTGTTGTGTTGTGTTTAAGCAGGCTGATGATTATAATGATGATGATGATGATGATGATGATGATGATGATGATGATGATGATGATAATGATGACGGCCATGGCAATGGCTTAAGGAGAAGCAGCTGCCGAGGGGTTGAGAGAAGTACAGACAATCGGCATGTTTACTCAAGAAAAGGTACACTTTGGATGTTCAAAGTGACAGCTGCTGAATGGTGACTGACGTGTGTACGTACGTGTGTGTGTACGTACGTGTGCGTGTATGCAGTGTGTAAGGGTGCCTTCAGGTTGATCTAACACAATCTGCAATTAGTGCTTCAGCTTCTTGATTGATTTGACTTCACCTCTATTTCCTATCTCATTTGAAGGTTTAAATGTACATTATATGCCTACAATAATGCTCTGTGACATTAAATTAAGTGAGTAAACAAGATGAGCAGGTGAAATATTTCAGCACATATCTGTACTCCAAATGCATAGTAGAAATAAGAAATGCACCTTCTCAATCCCATACAAAGTCATAACTGATATTCTGTAGTGAGTGGCTACAAGCTGTAGTTATTTATAGATAACTTTAACAACCTATTCACTGCCTTTGAGTGCGGCTGCTAGTGATCTTATAGGCATTAATTAACTGAGCTAAAACGGGCTAATTTCAGCATACTGACTCCGCACTAAAGCAGGGATGTTGTTTGACCAAATCGGAAGATGAAAGTGTTAATAGCTGTTCTGAATGGCCACACTTGAAGGTGGGGGGAAAACCCTGCCATCATAGAGAGGAACGAGATGGGATATGATAAAATACAGGGATAACAGAGCATTTGTCTTTCCTCTAAAGCGTTCATGGTGATGCACTGCCACGCATCTGACCAATTGCTGTGCGAAATGGAGATATATGTCATACTGTTGGTTTCAGAAAGTTTCACACATTTTTGGATGCATATTGTCAGATGAATGGGGGGTTGGGGGAAGAGGGCTATTCAACCATCTGACAAGCACTTTGCTTGGAGACTTGATCAGTCAAATTGCTTGCTAATAAAACCACCTGCCAGTGTTATGGGCTGAAGTCCAATTTCTTAAAATAAACAGATTTACTAAAAGCCATGTTAATTTGTTAAACACATTGGCTCCTAAAACCATATATAAACTATATATCTTTTTATAAGCTTTCATTTGTAATATTAACAATTACTATTTATTTCACCCTGGCTAACAAAGATATGACTTACATAACACTGCAAAATGCCATCTAAGCAGTTGCTTTTAAAAAAAAATACAGTGCAGAACATACATAATCCGGTCTATGCCAGCTAATTGACAGATTTAACTTTTTATGACCTATAATTAAAACTGCATGCAGAGAAATATCCTCACGTTTGTACCACTATGGGTAGAAAAAAAGATTAATCAAACAAAAATGGAGGCTGATATTCATTCACGAAGAATTGAAGATTAACTTTTGTGTAATCATTTGTGTTTTTTAAATCTTAGTGCATGCTGCATGAAACATTCATCAACCTGGTGTGTCTTCATCATTTGTGATGGCATGACCTGCACCTCTATCTTCTAGCCTGTTTCCAGGATTTGCTGTCCCTTCGCCATGGCGATAGTGATATTTTCGCCCTACTTAAGCTCCAGATGCTGAGAGGCTCCTTGTACTGGCACTGCTGCAAGAGGACCACAGAGGTTAATGCACCCAGGGAGGGAGAAGCAACCAGCTGTTGGCCTTCTCACGTTTAAAACCTCCTCCCCTCCATCTATCCATCCTTGCTCCCCTCCATCTATCCTATTCTTTTCCCTCCCTCCACCCCTCAAAGGAAGAAAGCCCAGGCAATAAAAAGCGCTCAAATGGTGAAACATCTGCTGGGAGCATTTCAGTGCGGCCAAGAGCGTCTTAACTCCTCCTGGGCAACAATATGAGGCCATTTTCTGGGCCGAGGCGACTTAGAAAGAGATAAGAGGAGATAATGGCTGGTTGGAGGACTTGGGGGCTGCAAATGCACAATCGGAAGGTCTGCACTGAAATGGGGGTAGGAAGCGAGGGACATGGGGGAGAGAAGGAGGGAGGAGGAGGGTGTAGGAGGCCAAAGGAAAGTGGTTTGGTAAACAATGCCTCTGCATTAGCATGATAATCTGAAACATGCCTTTATTTGGATAAAGATGTAGGTTATACTGGGGGAGGAGTGCATGCTGTGCAAGTGTCTGTATGATTTTGTGTGCAGGAGAAGCTCTGCTTGTGTGTGTGCATGTCTATGCATGTGTGTATGTGTGTCTATGTTTCAGACATGAGATATGTACAATAATGTACAAGCAGCTCTTGGCCGTGTATACATGGACATGCAGTCACAACATGGCAAGTTTGTACTCTAAGCAGCTTATGCCAGGCTGTTGCAGCCTTTCTGCATCACACAATGTTCTATGAAAAAGTGACCAGCTTGAAATGCCCCCAGTGCAGTTAAAAACTTGGATTAAACCAAGATGATGTAACGTTTCAAATTAGAGATAACAGAATCTTCTAACAAATGACTTTTCATTTGTTAGAAGATTTGGTGCTCAATTCAATACACTCAGTAATTTTATCACTACCGCCTTACTTAGTGTGCTATGACTAGTAGCTTGACCTACTGGCTATTGCAGATAATGTTAGCTAAATGTAAGACAGCTGTAGAACTTTACAACTCTGTGTCACAGATAAACATTTAATGGCTTCATCACGAATGTTAAAAATGTATACACACACTGTACCTCTCCAGAGAGACATATTTCTCATTTGTTTTCCCACTCCACTTGCTCTCAGTCACGTCACCCATTGATTTAGGTCTACAAAGCAGCTGAAGGGTGTTTTCTAATGTGCTGCCAACCTGCAAATACACAGTGGCCTCTGTTCAGCAAATGTCACGTAGTCTTGCTTTAATAATCATAATTTATAACCAGCTTTTGATTAAAAATATCATACTATGTGTACTACCATACAACATGCATTTCAAAGTGATACTATAATACCACAAAATCCCACAACCTATGTTCAACAGTCAGCAGTTTGAGAAATGTAGATTATCTCTCTGTGATTACAGCCAATAGAAAATCCTTTGTTTGTTCATTCACATTTTTCCATACTGCTAAGTATACAACAGATTTTGTTGGCTAAGGTGTTCAGACATTTGCTTAATCATTACTTAATTATTCCATAAAAAATCCATAAATTATCTGTTTTTCTCATTTAAATTTCTTAACATCTATATTTGAGATTTGAAGTTGTGTTAGCAGTGAATCAAGTGCAGCCAGTTGTCAGTTTTCCTTCACTGCAGTTATAATTGCAGCACTACTTACGTGTTTTGTGAGAGGGTAATATTATGTCCTCGGTTTATAATGGTAGCATTACTAAACGTAATAGCTCTTGTAAACTGTGGTAAAAATAAATAAATAAATAAAGCTTAAACCTCTCAAGTCTGGAGAGAGAGAAGTCATCCTAAATGTTAACAGTTAGGCCAAGTCTCCATCAGCTCATGGAAACAATTCATCCACCATGTTCTACATGTAGCAGAGACGTGAGGCTTTGTGACTCTGTGTGTGTTTCTGACAGTGGCGTCTTTACTGAAAAACACAGAGCATTTAATGGGACACAACATTGTGCTATTGCATGACACAACTTTAAACATTAAGACAAATATTAATTCATGTATTGCTGCTGCAGATTAGGATTCGATTAAATGACTGCATTTCAATTAATTAACTCAATTAAATTGTTGTATTTTAAAAATAACAAATACATGCAGTTACTATCTTGAGTAAAACAGCTGGTGGACATTGGGTGGACAAGAAAGTAATGAAGTGGGTTGTAATACAGTAAGGCTTTAAGATGACACACACAAAGACACACACACACACACACACACGCACACACACACACACACACACACACACACACACAAACATGCACTGCTGTTGCATATCCACATCACATGCTCTTGTCATGTACTGGGAAAGTGAGAAGTAGCAACAGCTGGGTTTACCACTGCGTCTGGACAGGCAAGATGGACCTGGAAGTGTGTGTGCGTGTGTGTGTTCTTCAATGCTTTTTAAATTATAATATAATCTTTCCCTTCTACTTGCATATCTACATGGTGCTTGTGTGAGTGTGTGTACATACAAACCAAGTGTAGTTTGATGTATTCATATGGTATATGAATTTATGAATGGTATTAAAAATGTGTGTGTGTGTGTGTGTGTGTGTGTGTGTGTGTGTGTGTGTGTGTGTGTGTGTGTGTGTGTGTGCAGGCGCCACTAGCCCTGATAAAAGCCCTTTGACACTCAGCTGTTTAACAGCTCAAACTGTCTTTGCTCGGTGGATTAATCACACACACTCTTGCTCTCTCTCTCTCCCACGCACACACATACACACACACACACACACACACACACACACACACACACAAACACACACACACAGCTACAATGACCTCCACGACACCTCCAATACCCCCCTCCTGAATTTAACAAGGAGTAACTTGTGAGTATGTGTGTGTGCATGTGTTAATGTGTGTGTGCATGCAAATTGAAGCATTTACACACATGTCCATTGGCCTGCTGAGGGCGTCCTACTCCATTCGGCCCCTCTCCTCTGCATTTTAACACTGTGGTGACAGGTGCTGGTCCAAGAGACAATAGAGCTCCTCCATAGCTGGCAGCCAGAACACCAGAGACAGAGAGAGAGAAAGAAAAAATAGGCATTTTTTATTGTGTGTGTGAGAGGAGCAAAAAAAAAGAGACTTTGAAAATCTATTATTTCTCCCAAGTTTTGCCCAAATTCAAAGGTGATAATAAGAGGTTTGAAAAAAGCCACAAAGGAGAAACAGTAGAGGTGAGAAATGGAGACAGAGTAAGTGGACTTAAGGGTCACTTACAAAAGGAGAGGTAAATAAAAAAAGGAGCTTGAAAGATGTGGAGCTACACCCTGCTCACAGCTCTTTCAGCTCAAAAGAGTGTTGAAAGTTTTCAGCAAGTCTTTGATTCACCCAGTTTGCAATGTGACTCCTCACGAGCACAAAGATAAGATGAGCACTTCTGTATTTTGCACCGGCCACACAATACAAACCCTGGCTGCCAAATTGGATTCTATGGCCCCATTTCAACATGTTTGGTGGTTTCTGATGGTGTATTTTTAGTAAGAGTGTAATATGTTTCCTGGGTGAGAGCATGTACAAATAAAGCTCATCTTTGGCCAGCACACACAACCATATAAATGCCGCCCTCAAAATTCTTAGAAAGCGTTGCCCCGCACTGCATGCGCTCAGTGTGTGTTTGTGTGCCAGATTTTGATTCCCACAGAGGTTAATAAGCAGTTTAACATATTCCAAGGTTGATACATGTGTTTGAAAAAAGAAGCTTTTCATCATATTCAGTATTTCTATATTTGATTTATAACTCCTTGAGAGATTGAACAACTTTTGGCCTCTGACACTGGCCTCCTCTTATTATTTATTCACCACCAGCTGTTGAGTTTTATTTCTGTCCAAAGCCAAATGCTAAAGTTAGCTTTAAAAATACTGACCTAAAGATACAATATGTTGTTAGGTACTTTGGTTAATTTACTGGAGCTTTTCATTACTTGAATCTCAGAAATGCAAACAGTAGTTTGCTTGTTTCGACTCTGGAGATGGAAGCAGTCTTAAAGGGTCAGTGTGCTTCAAGTGAAGTGATGTTTGATTGTCAGATAGTGTCTGAAACCTTTCCAACATCAGAATTTTTGTGAATTTCCAAAACTGACAATCCAACAAGAATGCCAACTCTGCTTCACCATGTGGTTTGAGACGAGAAGGGATTTTAACTTTTTTCTCTTCCCTTTTTCATACCCAACAACAACCAACAACTTTTTGTGTGTATAAAACAGTGAACAGTCAACACCATGAATTCCTTTGAGGAGAGACAGTGCCAAAGTGTTTACTATTTGTACAAGTCATCGTGTCTCATTCCTCTCTATGAAGGAAGGCTTTTCCACCCACCCCCAAGCCATTTGGAATAACTTTAACATTTCCAGATTGAATAACACTTCATACGAAATACCTAATTCAAGCATAATATGGCATACTGTTTAACTGTCTATGGGTGGAGCAACAGAAAAGCACTATGCTTAGTTATCAGGTAAATGGGAGGAAACTCAATGAAAACATATATCAAAGGCAGTGTTTACTCCCAAATGTATACAGAACCACAAGATAGCAGATAAGGTAATAAGGTAAAAAAAAAAAAAAAAAAAACTCAATTTATCAGTTGAGCATTTTATGACTTTTTATTTTAGCGACAGTGGAGATAAGTGAGGACAACATGCAACAAAGAGGTGGACCAGGGTGCGCAAATTACTTTGTTCGAAATTTCAAAATTATTATGAGGTTGTTCTGAAATGCGGACAATAAAATGCATAAAATATTCCTTTACCCACCTGTACTTTAAACATTATGTGTAATGATCATAAAGAGTGTAAGTGACTTCTAACAACCTATTGTGTATACTTTATCATAATCCAGACGCAGTATTTTTAATGTGTTTGGTGGCATACATTGTTTATTGTATGTATTGGCTCGTGTTGTGTGAGTGGAGCAAGTTTGTGTGTGTATGGTTGGGGAGGGTACCAAAGTGTGTGTACTTGGCATGTCACTGAAACCAGGTGCAGGGCTGGGCTGTAATCACGAGTATGGGTTCTGCTCAGGATAAACAGGGTCTCTTTCTCATCTCTCCAGGGGCCGCCATTTCCTGGTACTCTTTGTAATGGGAGGAACACGACATCACAACAGCAGAGAAGATCAAACAGTGGCCGTTTGCTGAGTCAGGATTAAGAAAAACCACCAGTCAACTCAAAAACATGTGTGACTGGCTGGGGTGAATCAAAAGCACTGGGTGACAGCAATATCAGCCTATCATAGGGTAGCAAATCAAACACACAGCAGGTGTGACAAGTGTCTTATGAAGTCATGCTCTATGTGACACAACTTGTTTAAAGCTTGGCTATGTAACATTTAAGCATTTGCATTTTTTTTGTTCAAATCTGGTGTCTGTGATATTTCCTGTTGTGTAATTTTTCATTGCCACAATACAGTGATACTTGCTTTGGAGTAGGACTGAAAAACATTTGGGTATTATCTGTTTCAGTGTGCCTGACCTTCCAATCCTTCATCTAACCCCTGAACACAAAAGTCTTTTTTTTCCTCTTCAGAATTCCCCCTTCAGCCTGTTATAAACCTGCCGTCCATCCCCACCTCCCCCCTCCCTCTGCCTTGTGGGGCAGGAAGCGGAGCAACTCAGACGTACTGTACGGTCCCTCGCGTCTGGGCCGGAACCAGGATGTGTTGCTAGGCGCAGGGATGATTGTGTCAGCACTTGCTGGCCGCTTCGTTTCCTTACAGGTGATCTCCTGAATGGACAATGACAGATATACGTTTCCTGCTATTTTTCACTTCTGCAGGAGGGGATCAGAAAAACACGGGACTCGATGACCACGGGGCCACCTCCACAAAGCAAGCAGGCTCCCAAAGTTAGCAGAGCTTTAGGCCTGGTGAGACAAAGACATATTAAGCCGGTCAGCCACGAGACCTTGAGCTGACCCCATGACCTCAGGCTGGAGGTGGGTGTTGGGTTCGGTCAGTGGTGGTTACAAATCCGGGAGGTGGAGGGGGGGGTTGGATGATGAGGAAATATTGAGGAAGCCACTCTTGATTTCTGACGCGTTTGATGAACTCTGATGGGTGGAAGGTCGGGGAGGATGAGAGGGTGATGGTGTGGCGACATGGGGGAAGAGGAGGGGGTTAGCGGGCGATGGCGTGTGGCAGGATAACTGAGGTCGTTCTTTTGATTTATGATTTTTCAACTTTTTCTAACTGTGGAGACTGCAGAGTGTATGCACGGCAGGGGAGGGGAAGGGAAGGGGGAGAGAGGATGGGAAGTGAAGGAGGGATGCGGCGGGACGTTAAAGTGGAGAGGTGGTCACGCTCTCTTGATTTATGACTGGGGTGATTAATGCCTAAGGATATTACCCCTCGGAAAATTGCTGGCCCCTTGACTGAAGTTGTGTTTTGCTACATGTCTGACAGGCAGGAGCGATTTGGCCTCCTTTTGTTTTGTGACGCCAACATGAAGAGGGGTCATCTCTTGTTCACTGAGTCAGAAAATATACTATTTGATCGATTTGTATAAACCATGAGGAGTTGTTCAAACTGATTTTATTTCATTGAAGACAGAACCCTTTACTATGTCACTATAAAGAAAATATTCATCTTGTTTTTATGAGATCAACAATAAACTTGCTGTAAACCGTTTGAGGCAAACTCTAAAAATGGTTAAATGTTAAAAGTATGTTCCTTAAGATTAGCACAAGTCATTGAAATTACATTAAACACACACAGCTAAATATAAACTGTTTTCTATATATAAACGGTTTCCTCTCATTCACACTACAGCTCTCTCGGCTAGACAGTCAGTCGACAGTCTGTAAATACAAACAATGCCACTGATCTTATGATTTCTTGTCTTATGATGATAGCTTTGGTGGCACAGCTTAAGTGAAATTGTGTTTTTTTTTTACCCTATTTACCCTATTTGAATGCTTGTCCACATTTGACACTTACTTCAGGACAAGAGTATTCTTCAGACAGAGACTTTCATAATTGGCATCTAAGTACGTGCCTGTTTTTGTGACACAAAACAGGAGGAGGTGACGGGAAACACTAAGGTCAGCCGTGGTCTGGCACCTTTACAAAGCCATCTTGTTTTCAGAAGACATAAATCACATGAAATTCACCGGTTCCTCTCCTCTTCAAAGGCCTTTGTTTTACAACCTCGGCACAGAGGTTATCAGCAGGGCAGCGGCAATAGTGTGTATAATAGACCTACTTACACTGCCTGATAAGATGCATTGAGAGTTGGTGACTCTCACATTAGGCTGTCAGTAAAACTAGGGAATCAGAGTGTTTTTTCAGGCTTTGAATTATATCATATCAGTTTAACAGCATCACCATTTTTCAACACAAACTTGTCTGCCAATATAAACCATGGAAGAATTGTTTGGGTTCCTGTCTGTGGGTTTCTACGACTGACCCTGTCTGGGTGATTAAATGGCTCGGTGCTGCAGGTTTCAGCGCCATCATCCCTGGCTGGATCAGAAGGTTATACACACATCAGCGTACAGTAGATATTGATGTCGTCAATAAAAGTGTCTTGGAGTTATGTCAGCTGACTAGACGCTCCAAGGTTAAGCGGTGTTAAGCATACCTTCTCCTCCTCGTTAGACACTGTTTGTCTCAGTGTCAATCACACCATATGTCAGCCTCTTTTATGTTTGCTTGTTCACTTGCAATGACAACTTTTCTTGCTCCCACTGTTGTGCCACCCACCCCCCCTACTATAATCGTAGGTCACCCTCACGGTTCTGCGTGTGTTAAACCAAGGAGCGTTGGTGGGGAGGAGGGGTTGGGTTGGGGGCATCGGTTTATCGCTAATCACTAACAGTATGGCTAACGGTAGCGCTGTGGAAGCAGTAGCCTAGCAGCCGTGTGATCTCCAGCTAACCTTGCCCACGGGCCTCTTTTGTCTGCACGCCGCACACGGCTGGCTCCATCCTCTCTCTGTTATTGAGCGGGTTGAGGAGGGGGGGTTAAATCAATGGCGAATCGCTGGCACTGTTCTCAGGACAGTGACCGAAGCCCAGTCTGTTGGCCCCCTTTGCCTCCCTTCTACTGAACTCCCCCCTTTCTCCTGCCTCCCTCAACCGGTCCTCCACCCCTCAGTCACCACCACCCCCAACCCCTCCTGTCTGATTGACACTTGAAAGGTGGCCGAGGACGGGGCCGGAGGCGATGTTCCACGCTCTGGAACCCTCCGTGCAGGGGAACAGCTGGTGACATCTGCAGAGAGGCCCACAAAAGGCAGTTGAAAGCGTGCAATCGCGCCCCCTCCTTCTCTTCTTCCCTTGTCTCCCTCACTCTCTCCTTCTCTGTCTCTCACCCTCTGTCTCTCTAACCCCGCTCTCCCTCCTCGTTCTTTCTCTTTCATTTTCTGTGCTCCTCTTCCCCGATCTCTCTCTGCCTCAGATGTCCCCTCTATCTCCTAAGAGCCGGCCCTTTTGTCTAAAGCGGTGATACAGGCACCCAAGCGCCTTTGAAATGCATGCTTTAAACTTGAAGAGCTTACGCATGTGTGTCTGAGCGAAAGGAAAGAGGGGGGATAGAGAGAAAAAAGGGAAAAAAGGGGGGGACGGAAAGTGAACGCTTGTATGTTGTACAACAGCAAAACAGAAACATTTTTCTCTCTTTAAAATAAACTCCCTCTAGTCATTTCATTTATTTATCTGTCTGCTTCTTCACTGAGAATCACCCAGTGTTTCTGTGTTTGATCTTCTTACATGGAAAACTATCGGCTGTATTGATATCCACGTGCACACGCCCAGTTAAAAGCTGCCTTTTAAGAGGCCCCATTGTCCCTGTTCAATGGCATTACCCCGGCTCAGCTCACAGTGAGTGCTTGGGAAGCGGAAGGGGGTATCGACTCCCGTTAAAAGAATCCAAACGCGTTCACTGACGAGACACACATCGCCCACAGGAATGTCAAACTTCCGACCCGTTCCCTCGCTTCCCCTCGCCACCCCCTCTCCATCTTTCTCTCTCATCACTCCCTTTCTCTGTCCTAGAGTCAAAGGCTAACACTGCACTATCTGTCCTCTAGAGAGTATTTTACAAGATTTTTCTCATAAATTAAGGTAATTATCTCACAAATTTTATATAAACTTTTTAGTTTGGCTACATTTCTGCATAGTATATGTGATAAGAATAAAAACACTGAGGTGTATTTGCACATTTTGGTGTCTCCATCAAGACATATTCCCTCAAAACTTTATCACCTGGCCACACCTGTCATTTCTGGCCTCCTCCACCTCACTCCATCTCTGTTACCTACTCTCCTCCTCTGTAAAGGCGAGGTCAAAAGGTCGGCGTGCTCCAGGTGCCCTCCTGGCATCAATATTTCAGAGCTGTGTGAATCCCTCCTTTCAGGGAGCCGGTGTTGCTGACTGAAGGTATCTTCAGGACCCAGGGGCTGGCTGACGGATGAGCACAAAGCACCCGTCAAGCTCTGAGCAGTGCCGCTGCTCGCACTGTTTGCGTTATGTGTGTATGTGTGCATGTGAGCATTTATTGTGTGTGTGTGTGTGTGTGTGTGTGTGTGTGTGTGTGTGTGTGTGTGTGTGTGTGTGTGTGTGTGTGTGTGTGTGTGTGTGTGTGTGTGTGTGTGTGTGTGTGTGTGTGTGTGTAAGCGGAAGGCTTGGGCAGCTCCCCTGCGGTCTCCTTTGTTGGGCTAACCTGCTGTTTGAATGGAGTGGGAGCCGTGAGTGACAGAGGAAAGTGTAGCTGGCGGTAAAGTGAGATATTGACCTCTCAATCGCCATGGAGGGTGAGCGGGGGAGTGAAGTGGCCAACGCTTGTGTGTGAATGTACAGCATGCGTGTTTGAAAGGCGTGCAGCTCCTATAAATAAGATTGTTGGTCAAGGAAGGAAACCAGAATGTGTAGGTTTGTTTGAAAAGGTGCTTGTGTTTGTGTATAAAATGTTATCTCTGAGGTTTTGAAAGTAAACTGTTCCTGTCAGGTGAAGTGACAGTGCACCCATCCAAGGGCTCAGTGCAGCTAGCTGGCCTAGCTGCTCAGTAACATGAAACAAGATTCCCCCCAATGATAATATTCAGTTTCAGCTCTGCCAGCGTGTCCTGTCTGCCCCTGTCCAGAGCCCCTCCAAGACAAAGGGGGAAGGAGCCTGGCGGGGGAACAGTAGCTTCTTGTTATTATGACATGTGGTAACATGAACTCCTTGGAAGACTTCTCCTGTCATCCCAGCCTGAGGTCCTCTTTATTCCACAGGCAGGGGACGTGGAGGTCACGACCTCCTGGACAGATTATGTTGGAACATGCTGCGCTGTGTTGAAACTGACTTGAATAAGTTTATTGGCTAAGCCAGTGACGGCCCTTTGTGCACACTCCCTTGGGAGGCTGAATACAGATTAGTCCATGGATTGACTATTCATTTCAGATTGTACTCAGCCAGAGTTTTATCTCACATTATGCTACTTGCTGTCTTTACTTGAGCTTGAGGAATTCTTTGGGCTAAAATCAAATGTTGACAAGATTGCAAATCCCATTTGATGGAATGTGTTTCATTCTAGTCTTTGTTGCTCCAGAACAAATTTAATGTGGCACAGTTTTTTTCTGTTTTAAGTTAGATTTAAGGTAGCCTTCATTCACCAGGGTTGCTAAGTGAATATAAGTTTTATCAGTAATACCCTGTGTCAAGAATTATTATCACCCTGTAAAGTGAAACAATATGCTACGTAAAAGTCATAACTCATATTCATGGATATCAAAGTGTCATTCTCTATTATGCCTACTGCATTGTTAATTGTACTGTAATAATTATGGCATCTTATTGATGACCTGAGACATCTTATGCAATTAACAGTTAATTGCTGGCACCTCTGGAAAACTGAATACCCACCAATCAAACACTCACATTCTGCAGCAGTGTTTTCTTTCAGTCGTCTTTTTTCCTTCACCTGTATTTGTGTTTAATATAAAAAAGTAAACCTAAAGTAAAGTTGAATTTGTTAAAAGCTAACAAAACAAACACTCTTTTAGATATGCAGTAAATATAAAATAATGCCTTTTGATTGCTTACTTCTGAAGTCCTTGAAATCCTGTCATGAAACATGTGATAACACCCTCCTACAGGTCAGTCTGTTGGACAAAAAGTGTCAGTGACACTTGGCCTCTGACAGAACCCTGCTATTTTTAAAGTCTTGTTTGTTGCACTATTAATATTCTCACTCTGTAGTCCGTGGCAGGGTTCAAAGGCGCACGCCACGGTGTAGGAGATGACAAGACTGCTGTGGCACTGAGCGAGCCAAAAAAGTGACAGCAACGTGGCCGCTCTCTCTTGTTAACGAAATAAATAAATGTGCTCTGAAAAGCCAATAAGCGGCGGGCGGGAAGCGGAGCCAAGGATCGTTGCGTCAAAAACAACCGCTTCAGCCATTAATCTCTCTAACTCTCTTAGCCCCCCCTTCTCATTTTTTCTCTCTCCCTCTCCTCTGAGAGAATTACTGCCATAGATGTATAATTCACGGTGGTTTGGCTTTAGAAGGCAGCGGTTCTGTTGGAAAACACGGTGACAGCCAAGTTAGCGCACCCTCTCATTCAACTCAGCCACCTGTTCACTGGGGAGGGGGCAGAGAGGGACGTTTGTTATATATTTCATCTTTCCTCCTCGTCTAATGACTTTGTTGCACAGTCGGGGCTGGAAATCGTCTCATGTATTAAAGATGACAACTTTTAGGAATCCTAAAACCCTGACATGATTGAGCACTTAGGCAGACAGTTTTGGTTGTAGTTTAGATTGCTTGTGTCAAGTTTAACTTGTCATCTTTATATTCCCATGACTTACTCATCATTTCAAGTCCAA